>NC_041382.1:439171140-439176317 GCF_002162155.2 Triticum dicoccoides
GCGGGGCCCGGTCGGGCGGCGGGGAGGGCTGGCCGCGGGCTTCCGCGGGCCGCGGCGGCGGGGATCGGCGGGATGCCACGTGGCAGGCCCGGGTTGGCGCGGAGGCAGCGGCGTGGGAGCTAGGGTTAGGGTGCGAATGACCCGGGATTTTCGGGGAAGAGACATTTTTATAGGTAGGAGGGGCTAGGAGAGTCCAAATGAGGTGTGGTTTTCGGCCACGCGATCGTGATCGAACGCTCTAGATGATGGAGAGGGTTTTGGTGGGTTTTGGGCCACTTTGGAAGGGTGTTGGGCTCCAACACACACAAGGCCTTTTCTGTCCCTCGGTTAACCGTTGGAGCATCAAACGAAGTCCAAATGGTACGAAACTTGACAGGCGGTCTACCAGTAGTAAACCAAGGCCGCTTGGCAAGTCTCGGTCCAATCCGGAAATGTTTAACCACCACACACGAAAGAAAGGTAGAAATGACCACCGGAGGAGAACGGAGCGCCGGAATGCAAAACGGACAACGGGGAAAAAGCTCAGATGCATGAGACGAACATGTATGCAAATGAAATGCACATGATGACATGATATGCAATGCAAGACATGCAAGCAATGACAAGGCAACAACAACGAATAACTGGACGACACCTGGCACATCAGTCACGGGGCGTTACAAAAGCTTAGTGCTTATCTTCGAATTACACTAGGGCAACTTTTGTCTTTTCTTTTCAGCACTCATCAACACTACGTCAGAGTCTGAAATACCCATGCATAAAAAAACAATACTATGAGTATGGTGAAGTGTGTGCACAATTAGTACAGTGTAAAGGTGGCAGATAGCAGGTCGGTGAGAAATAAATGACGGGATACATATGATAGCTCTACAACATGCATGGCACACTAAATTACTACATGATTCTATGAAAATAACATCTGACTGAAAACAAATAGGTCAATCCATTTTTTCTGCACCATCCGATGTACAAAGAACGGGAAGATCGCCTTCATCTACCTCCAGCCAGTCAGTATTGACGATCTTCCTTGAAACGACAGCGACCATCGGCCCAGTCCCCTGCATGCGCCCTCCCCTCGACCTCACCACACTGCCATGCTTGACACCGCCCCCCGGCCATCCACTCAAGCCCCACCGACCTCCAGATCAAGCGCAAGCAGCTCCTATGAACCACACCCCTATGATAGACACCGATGCGCCGCTTCCCTGGTCAACAGGCGGACTAGGTGCTCCGAAAGCCTAAGCGGGTGCTGCTTCTTTTAATTGCGGTTCGACTGGTCCCGAATTGAAATCCAGGTGGGCTACTGACCTCTAGCAAACGTGAAATAGTAAAGGGAGGAAACCTTGTGCATTTAGTATCACGAAGAAGATGTAGCAAGAAGCGCTCAACTAGTTTCTTTCGTGGGATTAATACGGTGTGAGCAGGGACGTAAGGTTTGCACGAATAAGGGAGGAGGAGTACCTCTTTCTGATGGCAGTGTTGTGTCCTCCTTCTACTTTTCCAATGATCTTCTTGTGATTCGCTTGAAACGAGATGTTGTGGAGGACGGTGCAGCCTTGGACGAACCCATGGCCAAGTTGTTGAGTGTGGTGCGGTGGCCGTCTGTCGGTGGCGGGGAAGCAAATCTAAGGCGGCGAATGACGGCGTAGCAGGAACAGCTCTGGTGAGTGGATGGTTAAGATAGTGGAGCGGCAGCAGTGAGGCGCAGGACGGTGTGGTCGGAGTATTTCTGGTATAGCGCACGTCGGCGTCGGCGTCGTGGAGGCAGCTCTACCTCGGCTTCAGCTGCTAAGTCCTTGAGGGCGTTGCGGTTGCGATTGCGGTTGCGTTGGACGACGACGTCGGGGTACCGGCTCCGGCGTGATGGAGGAGTGCGGCGGTGGATTGGACGTTATGGGGTGGAGGACAGAGGAGGCTGGGTTTTCGCGGATGGTGGAGAGGGCGTTTTGGCGCCCATGGGGTATGAATGGGGAAATGGAGGGAGGGGGGAACTTAAGGGGCAACAATGTTTTTGTTTGGGACGCGCTTGTTTGAAATTTGGGGAAAGTTACAAACTTTGCCCCCATCTAAAATTTCTGACATATTGCGGGTTGGGGGTAGGACAGTAATCTTAGGTGTCCCAAATGTTAGCGAGATAGATTTCGGCCGAGCCCACGGCGTATGAATGCCTCTCGGAGGCGGTTGAGACTGGCGACTTGGTGAAGTTACAAAGCTACCCCGGTTTAGACCTTTGGACATCGGGCCGATAGGCTACATGGGCCAGAGCTAGGACAGTAATTTCCTACCACCAAACATTAGTCTCACCCGGTTTCGGGTGACCAGAGGCCTATTTGGCGCTTCGTTCAATATTTGGGAGTAGAAGCATTAACGTTTTCGGTTCTCTTGAATTGAACATTCAGGATTTGTCAAACTTCACAAATCTTTACTCTTGAAAATCCTAAAGCTACGATTATTTTGGAATGGAGGTGGTACATTTGAATATACATTGTACACGAGTATATATTAAAAAATATGCAACTTACCTCAGTTCATGCATGGTTCCAAATATAATCTCCTTGGTTGCAAAAAAAAGTTAGACATGGGTATGAATATACATAGCATGTTCAAACGCACAACAAAGATATATGCCCCCTTTTATATCTGATTTACAAATGCCATTATCTCGGTTTCAAATAGATGAATGCACTTCCTATGAATTCAAATCTTTGAAACCCTCTTTATGTTGAATTCGACATGTATTCTATTTCGTAGCTAGCAATTTGGAATGTATCCATGCAAGTGACAAATGTATAAAGTGCTTCACACTAACAACATGGAGTGCACTAATTAAAGTTTATATATGAATTGCAAAGCATCCATTTCCTGTATTTCAAAACGCTCTCACTCTATGGATCGATAATATGAAATAAACACATGCACATGCTAGAATTAAATAGAGTATGGGTGTCTGATAGACCGATTTTCTTCCATACACAATTTGCAAAATTCATGATCTCATCCAAAAATAATAATGCCGTTTATATTTTAATTTAATGCGTAGAACCGCCTTTTACACGTAGATGCACTATGCCTCGGCCTGTTCTCACGAAC
Source organism: Triticum dicoccoides (assembly GCF_002162155.2). NCBI lineage: Eukaryota > Viridiplantae > Streptophyta > Magnoliopsida > Poales > Poaceae > Triticum > Triticum dicoccoides. The sequence continues at coordinate 439,174,231 of NC_041382.1, forward strand.
ACGCTATATATCTCTCTATCTACCGCATAAGTGCACACACTTTATATGCATCGGCATTTCTCTTTTACACATGCTCACAATCTCTCTCGGGGTGTCGGGGAGTCTCACACACATGCTCTCTATGTATCTCTCACTCTCTTTCTGAATACTATGTACCACTCTTTTCACTAATCTCAGTTGGCAAACACTATTTCTCTCACATGCATATATACACACGTACGATCTCTACTAGCCCTCTATACGCACATATATCTATGTGCCTACGTGTCTCCCGCACGCACATTATGTTTAGGCCTCTCTTGCACACATTGCCCCCCTAGACACACGTCCCTCTTAGTAGTTGGAACATATGATTCCATCTTATCATTCGGTAGGATATCCCTGACTTTTAGGCTGGATGGTAATACGAGGCAAAGTTTTAACCTAGTTCGGACCCTTGCAGTTGAGGAAAAAGCCTACTCTTGGTACTGTATATTAGTGATAGGGGTGTGTACAAAGTACACGTGAATACCAGGCATTGTGTGTGTGTATACTATCGACGAACTAGCCACCAAGCTTCTATAACATACTAGGGGCCTAGGGTTACAAATCATATATAGTCGGAGTATCACCAGTGGGGATAGAGTCCTCCGCGACTCTGGTAGCTAGCTTCGTGTTGTATGTCGAGTCTTCCACCTGGGTCTTCATATAGCGCGTCTCGATCCAACCTATGTGGCGTAGGATGGAACCGACCCATGAGTCCTCATGTTGACCCACCACAAATAGAAATGATGTGCCCACCACACCACACACGCAATCGGGCACTAAGAAAATAAGCATATACAATAGTACAATGTTACACATGAAAGTTAATTGCATGGTGCATCCAAAAATATTTGTTCTGCACTGTGAATGATTATATATTCTCCTAAAATATTAGTCACCGGAAAGATAAAACGAAGGGCATATATCTCCTTGTCTCCACCGGACATCCCCTCTTTCTACACCACTTTCATGTACGCACACAAACTATCTCTCGGCACTCTAAAAGTATGCATGCCCACGACACATTCACGCATGACGGTCACTGTATTTTCAAGCTAAAGCACTATGCGGTCACTGGAGTTCAGAATATGCTAATTACGGTCACCATATAAATTCTCGTGGTTATCATACGGTATCTAGCTCACGATACGTCTTCGTATTTTCTTGATGACACAGACAGACTTTGCATTTGATGCGTGCTCCATATTTTGTTGACGACACTTATGGTCATTGTATTTGAAGCAAAAGCACGATATAGTCACTGGACTTCAGAATAAGCTCATCACGGTCACCACATACATTATGTCGTGCTAACCAACATGTGGTTGGATGGTTACGAGGACTGTGGTTTCTCGAGCCCACCAGGGTTAAAGTCCCGGTGCTCGCATTTATCCTGGGTTAATTTCAGTATTTTCTGGCGATGTGCGTTCAGTGGGAGGAGACATTCCACTCGACTATGAGGCACCTATGGTGACTTCGTAAAAGATCATATGATATCTCACTCTCTAGAAGGTGCTCATAGGGGTAGGGTGTGTGTGTGTGCACTTATAGCGGTGAGTGCTTGCGCGCATATATGAGCCCTTGCGTCTGTACAGTGTTAAAAAAATACTTGTCATGATTATACGGCCACTGGCTCACCCGTACAACTCCGTATTTTGTTGATGACACAATCAATTGACCAGTCAAGCGTTCCACGTGGCGCAACTAGTGTTGCACCATCGGGGTGCGTAACCGTGGGGCCCACCTGTCAGCCCATATATGAAAGAAAGAAATGGTAGTCTGAGTCTGTACTATGTTAATAAAATACATTTTAGGGTGATCATACGTCCACTGGCTCACCATACAGATCCGTAATTTGTTGATGACACGATCAATTGACCAGTCAAATGGTCCACATTCAGCAGCGCACATTACCTTAGGGCCCACCCATCAGCGTGTATATGAAGGACAGAAATGGTAATAAATTAGTCATCTGTGGGTACTCGAAGTCGTGAGACCTCTGGTTGGCAGTCGTCGGCGGTGGGGGGCGCGTTGATTGGGCGGTGGGGTGGGGATCGCCGGAG
>NC_041382.1:439176732-439194807 GCF_002162155.2 Triticum dicoccoides
TGGTGCGGCGGCAGACTGGCGGTGGGGAGTGGTTTCGGGGCGGGCGGGGCGGCGTCACAGCATGGGCCATCCGTGGGCGGCAGGGGCCGGCGGTTTGGCCGGTGGTGGCTTGTCAGGACCCCGACTCAATGTCACATCGATCTAGCCTGTAACACCTCATATCACTTTGCGGCCTCACGCACGGTATTCCCACGGGTGTCGCCTTACCTTTACCCGGGACCATTTGCGCCTTTTGGCTCACGTATATGATGATGTCGCTAGCATCCATATGATAAGGAGCCCGGGCTGACATGACTAGTCGTAAACCCAAAGTGGCACAAACTTACAGGGACAGGCATTCATGACCCAGCATCGAACGTGTCGGTCATCAGCGAGTGAATTCAGGCTGTAGCACTGGACTAACAGGACTCCGGTGAACCGGGCTGTAGCGGGCTAACAGGACTCCGGTATTCATCGCGTGACATTTCCTCGAAGGGACAGACATAGGAACGAAGAAGGACACATGTCGGCCAGCCTAAGTGTTCCGGAGCAGTAGCAAGCTACCATGGCTCGGTGGAAACACTAGGAGACATTTCCTGGTAAGAGAGGCTACTAAAGATAAACAACTAGATAGTCAGATCCCACACATACCAAGCATTTCAATATCATACACACAATATGCTCGATATGTGCAAATACAACATGGCATCACAATATGACTCTACGACTCAAGTATTTTATTCAATAGGCTCCGAGGAGCGAGAAATTACAAACATGAGTCTCATGACCCAACATTCAGAGCATACAAATCAAAACACAAGCGGAAGCTATCATGTCTGAGTACAGACATCTATAAATGAAAAAGGCTGAGAAGCCTGACTATCTACCAGATCCTGCCGAGGGCACAAGATCGTAGCTGAGGTAACAAGCTAAACGTCGAAGTCCACGTGGAACTACTAGTGAGACTGAAGTCTCTCTGCAAAAACATAAAATAGGCAAACGTGAGTACAAATGTACCCAGCAAGACTTACATCAGAACTAACTACATATGCATCATTATCAACAAAGGGGGTGGTGGAGTTTAACTGCAGCAAGCCAGCTTTGACTCGGTGGCTATCCTGAACTACGACTGCAAGCAACTCTTTTGAGGTGGCGCACACGAGTCCACATATTCACCAACCAATACACCACTATGGATCCGCTCCCGTCTCCCTACGAGAACGCCATCCATAGTACTCACGCTTATCTTGCATATTTTAGAGTATCCACTTTCACTTGTCTATGAACTGATATAAGCAACCCAGAAGTCCTTTTCCGCGGACACGGCTATTCGAATAGATGATGTTAACCCTGCAGGGGTGTACTTCTTCATACATGTTTCCACCACTTAGCGTCTGCACACGACATGTGCTCGGCAGACTTCAAGCGAAAGCCGACGTGGGTGTAGACCACGACCTACCTAAACACTCAAGTCTCTAGTCCAGGTTTATCTCCTATTCGGGTTCCATCCGTGAGGAGATCCGGCCGGAGTTTCGCTCACAGCCCCAAACGATGTGTGCAGGGTTCCCGAGACACCAAACAGGCGCCCGGTACACCGTGCCACGTGCCTACCGCATCACAGCCCACCCCTCCGGTCAGCGCTGTGCACGGCCTCCAGCATACTACAAACACCAGAAACTACTTGCAACTCCTGGACAGAGGACTTGGATGAATAAGAAGTCGAGCGGGGTCATATTTCAGGGCCCAATGTATGGTAGTAGCTGAATCATGGATCACAAACACAGAACTCAGTTCCTAAGGACGGCTTCAATGAGACAACCCACCATGTACTCCTACATGGCCTCTCACCGCTACCTTTACCAAATCGTGTTCACCACTTAGCTCACACACAGTAGGACATGTTCACACACCTCTGATTCATCCCCGATGAATCAGACCTGTCTCAACTCTAAGCAGTAGCAGGCATGGCAAACAAACATGAATGAGTAGGCACAACAGGGCTCAAACAACTCCTACTCATACTAGTGGGTTTCATCTATTTACTGTGGCAATGACAGGTCATGCAGAGGATAAAGGGGTTCAGCTACCGCAGCAAGTAACAAATGACTCGTTGTTGTCCTAATGCAGTAAAAGAGAGGAGGGCGAGAGAGTAGGATTGTATCGGAATGAACAAGGGGGTTTTGCTTGCCTGGCACTTCTGAAGATAATATAGCTCTTCATCGGTGTCATCGATCACATCGCCGGTACACGTCTATCGAGAGGGGACAATTACCGGCAAACAAGGAAGAACACAATCAATGCAATGCGACAATATGATGCATGAATGTGACATGGCAATATGATGTGATTTGTGCTGATGCAACTAAACCAGATTAAATGAAGTTGGTTTGAATCCAAGATTCAAACTCAAACTCCATATGTGGATATTTAAATGCCATTAATATGATTTGTGCTAAACAGCACCTATAAGTTGTTCTAACATGCATGAAAATAGTATAGATGGATAGATTGGATTTTTCTGATCATTTTTCATATATAATTTATCTCATTTGGAGTTACGGTTGATTTTCTATGAATTTTAGAAGTTTATACAATTTTCTGGAATTTCTGAATAAAAATAAATCCAGAAAACATTACTGCGTCAGCCTGACATCATCATGTCGTCAGCAGGTCAACAGGGGCTGGTCCGGGTCAAACCTGACCAGCGGGGTCCACACGTCAGTGACACAAGTGACTAACAGAGTTAATTAATTCTAACTAATCAGATTAATAGCCACGGGGCCCACTGTCAGTGTCAGCAGAAGTAATTAGTTTAACTAATTCAATTAGTACTAATCCTAATTAACTAACAGAGCTGGGCCCCACCTGTCATTGAGTCAGGGGGAGTCAAACTGGGGTCAAACCCGGGTCAAACTCGCCGGAGTTGACCCGAGGCTCGTCGCCGGCGAGGCCAGGGACGGCGGAGAGCGTCGGGATTCGCCCTCCGATGACCAAAAGAGCGGCGGAGGGGCTCTACGGGATGCCCAGGCTCGCGTGCATCGAATCGTGGCATCCGTTCGTGCTGGGGAGGTCGGACTTGGCGACGGCGGCAAACAAGGCGGCGACCGGAGCACGGCGAGGTCGGGGTTGGCGCTAGGGGGCACGGCAGGCCGCACGGGTGGGCGCGCCCGGCTCCTGGAAGAGTGCTGAGCACGTTGCCGTGCTCGGGAGTTAACTACGGTGGCTCTAGCCTCGTCTGCGTCATCGCCGGCGGCGAGGAACTGTCGGCTCCGACAGCCACGGTGGTTAGAAGGCGCGGACATGCACGGGGAGAGAGGGGAAATGGACAGGGGCTCACGGTGAGTTCGAAGAGAAGGTCGGCGTGCTCGGGGAGGCGGTGGAGACGGCGAATCGGACGGCGGCATCCGGTGGCCGTGGTCGGGGAAGAAGCGCCGCGGCATCGTCTTGGGGCATCCGGGCTTCAGTGGGTCGACGTAGAGGGGCTTGGGGTCCGGGCTGAGCTCGGGTACGCAGAGAGGGAGCGAGGAAGTGGCTGTGGCTGCGGTGGTTGCGAGCGACGTTGGCGGCGGCTCTCGGTGAGGAGAATAGAGGAAGGGGAGAGATCCAGAGAGAGTGAGAGAGCGTCGGGGGGGTTGCGTGGCGTCGCGGGAGGCGACCAGGGCGACGAGGGGGTAGCCAGGCAGGCAGGGAGGAGCTGGCGCGGCTCGCCTGCGCGCCGGGCACGCAGCTGCTTCGGGGCGAGGGGAGGAAGACGACGGAGGGGCTGCAGTGGTGGGCTGGGCCGGCCAGCTGCAGTGCTGGGCCGGTTGGTGGCGCCAGGTAGGTAAGGGTCCAGGTGAGTCTCTGTTCTTTCTATTTTTTTTGTTTCTGTATTCTAATTTTGCAGTTTTGTTTTAATTTGGTTTCTTAACCAAATTATTTTTGCAGCTCTCTGGGAATTATTGTGGATGCATTAAGGTTTATCCTAGAGCTCCACAAAATATTCCAGGATTATTGGAGCAATAAAAATATTTATAGAATTTATTTGCTCCAACTCAAATACAATTATGAATTAATTCAAAAACCATAAATGCATTGGAAAAATGTGCATGACCTCTGATTAAGGTTTTAACCTTTTCCCAGAAATAATGAACATTTTTGGAGGGCATTTTGGGTCCAATGAAAATATTTGAATTGAACCTAGTTAAAATTATTATCTGCTAGGGTTTGAACATCCCCATTTCAAAATTTCATTTGAATTTAAACATGATGCATGGATGCTTATGCAGAGTCAGGCAAGGGCTTAGCTAGGGCTGTGACATGGCTGGCGGCTCAGGGGGGTGGAGTTTGATGATAAACTACAAGCCCTCGATTTTGTATCCAATGGCTGGAAAATCTAATGACCAAAGATGAAAAAGTCAGTCGACTGACCTGTAGCCTCACCCCGCATGTACACATGCACGCACGCAAGACACGCATGCATGCCGGCGTGCAACACTAACACGTACACATAATGAACACACGCATGCATGCAGGCATGCAACATTGACATGTACACATGCACTCATGAACACACGCACGTACGCACACATGCGTGCAACACTGAAACGTACCCTTGCACGCACGCAACACTCGCACGCCTGCAAGCACACATCACATGACGCAAGACACACGCTCAACCTATACGTGCATGCACCCTTTGTTAAGGACGTGGATTGTGAAGGGTATTAATCAATCTTATCTGTGATAAGAAGAACATTGATGTTTGCAGCGGTCTTTATGAATCACAACGTATTGAACGGGCTATCAACATAGTAGGCTTATCTACACGAAAAGGATGACGTCACACTCAATGAACAATCATCAGTTTATAAAATGCCCGCTTCTGACCGCCCTGGACCACCAAAGGTCCTCTGCTGTCTGCTGCCTGCGTTGGGTCGCTAACATGCAGGCCATGTACCCAAAGAGCCCACACGTCAGTGGAAGAACGGCGTGGTGTCCTACGTAAGAGGTGAGGGCGCCACACACTGCATGCCCAACTGAACACGCCTCCTTGCCGCATTCAAACGCCTCCATGAAACCTGCCCGTGTGGAAGCCAAGAAACCCACTCTAGACACACGTCTGTTCATGACCGGGCCAACATTAAACGCAACACCGACCGAGCTCCCCCCATCCGCCATCTATTTAATCTCCTATTTAAACGAGGCCAAATGCCGGCCAATAATCGCACACCTCCGCCGCTCCCCTATCTCCTCCTTCACCATTTTGTCCACTCTTACAATGGCTTATGAAGGGTAGTTATTCCGCACAAGCCATTTGTCTAGGTTTGTATCTCTCACACACACCCACGTAGGTGGGGGACGTGCACGAAGAGAAGAGGTGCACGCAGGGTGCACGTACTCCCGTCTCTTTCCCAACCACACCCGCGTGGGTACATGGTGGGGCTCATTTCTGTATGAAAAAGGCATCCCACGTGGTACTTTGACACATGTACTGGTTGTCCACTTGGTGTAGGGAGGATCGTCTACCACGGGTGAACAAACAAATTGCGACCTGAAACATTATGTTAAAAAAGAGGCAAACCATGTGGGGCCTACCTTAGAGTCAAGGCTCTATACTCTGGAGTACTTTTGATGTGTCCCATCAACTCGCAGAACGAGGAGAAGCTTGCTTAGTACGCCGTCTCCCCCGCCCACGGGCGCGGTGGCTCGCGGGATGAGGTGAAGCTTGCCTACTAGTAGTAGTACTGTACACCTTACGCCCCCGCGCGCGGTGGCTCGTAGGACGAGGAGAAAATTTTACTCCCCAGCCCGCCGCGCGGGAAAAGACCTGCCCTCGCCTTTTTTTAGTCTGGGTTTGTATCGATGGATCGCGCGAAGCAGCAAAAACCCAAGCCATGTCTTGTACTCCTCCGTCGACGCTTGCTTTCATGAATTTTGTACTTCGTATCGCCGACATGTGGGACATATAGCAACCGGGTCGACGTGTCAAGCACTAAATAACAGTGCAGAATAGCAGGGGGGACACACCCCAGTCGTACCACCCCAGTAGTAGTAGTAATGAGCAATGAGATGTCAAATCACAATGTCGCACCTTCCTAGACGGACGAAGCAACCATTATTTCACACTTCGGGCTCGCCATCATCTCAAACCACGTAGTATTGCTTCTGCCTCAAGAGGGACACACACATCGCCTTGGTACATCATGAGACGTGGGACCGGATGACATGTCATGCTCCCCCTCCGATCGCTCAGTAAAATCACCTCATTTTTACTACTATACTTCCTCCGTACCGGTTTACTACATGGCATGCACGTCATTCTAGGTTGAGAATTTAACTGGCTATATATGTGATGAACAGTATATGTTTAGAAACTACATCCACTTAATAATCCAATTATATACTTTTTGTGACATAGTAACTCAGATTTAGTTAGTCAAATGGATGACCTAGAACTACATGCACGCCCTATAAACCAAGACGTCTAAAAAACGAGACGGAGAGGGTAGTTCAGTACGTATCTTTTTAGATCAATATAGTCGGGATTGACCAAGGAGCAAAACCAAGTGGTAGGATACACCTGTTGTGTTGGCATAGCGACTCAAGCAGGGTCAGTCTGCACATGAAATGGTGACACACTTAACAGGACCCCTTTGGCCGACATGTGGCTCATCCACCACCTTGTTCCACGTGCGATGCACCAAATTATAGTTCGGAGCAGCAGTTGGAATTGGAGGCACCCCGGTCGTAGCGCCGCAGTAGTAGAAAATGAGCGACAAGGGTTCAAATCACAAAGCCCCACCTTTCCCGCATTAAGCTGGACGGACGAAGCAACCATCATTTCACTCTAGGGCGCAAGAGCATAAAGAAAAGAGAAAATTAACGATGCGTGCGACAGCTACTTAGGGCACCCTAGGGTAGGGGTCTCCACTATAGATCTTTTTTTGAAAGTGCCTCCACTACAAATCGGCTTCTCCCTCGTCCTCTTGAAGAAAACCGATGATGCGTGCAGTGGTAGTGTTTGTAGGAGTACTACTAGGGCGTGCTTAAATATGTGTCGACGCCTTAAATATGTGTGGGCCGCTTGGTTTATGGGAATGAGGCCGCATTTTGGGTTCGGGGACCAGTGGAGATATAGTACGTACATAAAATTGTGGACATAGGTTCGACCGAAAGGAAATGATGCATGAGCCCTACATTTTGATATACCCGGGGCTGCGTGAAATTTGCTACTCTACTCAAAACTAGTAAGATACACATGCATTGAACGCATCAGATTTTGAAATCAAATTATGAATAATACACACTAAAGCATGTAAAGCTTTGAGTCATATATGCAAGATGTAGATGTTCGTTTAGTTCTTATAGTTCATCTCATTCAGAATTAATTAGTTTTATAAAAATGTTAATATTCATGGGGTTGTGCATTCTAAAGCATAAAGTAAAAAACAAATAATGGCAATTCATTTATAAAAAATCAATTATGATACGGAAGATTCTAGAACAAAGGAGAAGTGCTTGTGTTTTGAGGTTTGTGCATTATGCTTAAGTTCAACCATGGAGTCTTCTAAATTGTACATGTGGTAGATCTGGTGGAATGTTGATGATATCCAACGGCCAGTAGTGCTCAGATTTGCCATCTCCGCACTGTCGGATTAGCTTCATCCAGCGACCATCTTTCAAGTTATTCGCACACTATATAGTTCTTGTGCCATAGTTGCATGTCTTGGAAAAAAGCTACTAGTGGGTTGTACTAGCTATTTAGGAATAGAAGATGTATACATGGAAGTTGTAGGGAAAGAGATGACATGGAGTATCTCAGTTCCTATGAGTAGGGATTGGAAAAGAGATGTCATTCGGTTGACATCATAGGAACTTTTCTATTGAATCTAGAGATGCCATGTATCTCAATTCCTACGAGGAGGGATTAGAAAAGAGATGTAATTTGGTTCATATCATAGGAACTTTTCTATTGAATATATGATAATGTTTATTTTACTTTCAAATTATGGGAGTATAGGAATCCATTCATATGAACTAGGTGGCTCTAAAGCTATAGAAATGATATCTTGTTTATTTCCTTTGAAATGTGGAGTATATGAATCTGTTCCTATGAACCAATTGGCTTTAAAGGAAAAAATCCTATAAAAATCATATCATATAGAGTTCCTATGATATTCCTCCACACCAAAGGATGGTTGAAATTGTTGTAGGTGATACGATGGTCTTTCTATTTAGACTCCTCCCCCATCTTTATAGTTACCTCTCGAAGATGAATGAAATGATATATACATGGTATTCTACATGTGCAATTTGGTACACGAAAACTCGGTAAAAGTTTGCGAGGTTCGAATTTTCAATAAAGCTATATGCACTGCATTTTCGAACGGAGGGATCATACGGAGGTTGCTAACACACACGTGGAAGATTTGTGTGTAGGAGGAGTGGCTGTTCTGTTAAACTACATGGCAAAACTGACACTGTCGGATGCCGATCTAACGGTTCTTACGGTGTTCATCAGGAAAAGGCTTGTGGCGAACATTTGTTGGATAATGATTTACGGACAAATCCATTGCATTGATACGTGCCCCCCTCTCTATCATGCACACGCACCCTCCCGAGTCCTCTCGCACCCACCGTCTATCTGCAGGTAGACGTCACACACATATGTGCTCTTCACACCCTACCCTCAGAACTTCTAAAAAACAAAAGACGCCCCGCACATTTTATTTTAGCTCACACGTCAAACACTTATACTATTACTCTTGTGGCGAACGTTCTTTCGGCATAGTATATTCTACTCTCACGAAGAGAAGCGGTGCAGGGACGCACTAGTTCTCTCACACCCACTCGCGGGTACACGTAGGAGCGCATTTGTTTGAAGCTGGTACAACAAAATCACTCCACTATATATATAAGCAAGAGCCTTAGCGCTTGCTTTACTAGGCTTCCTCTCGGTCACTCTCTCATGCTCTCCAGATCTAAGCAAGACATAGGAGGCCACACTCCCTCTTAGCTCACGGCTGGTCACAAATCTGGCCGGACAACGTCGACATGGGCAGGGGTGTAGGTGCATCATTCACGCTGTCATCGGCGATGAGGGAGGAGACCAACGGCTACCCGTGCATCCCGATCGGCGGTCGTGTCGTTTTCTTCGAGAGAGCGCCGGCTCCGGAGGGCCTCCGACCCCTTCTTCCTCCCTGCGGTATTATCACCAAGATGCGGCCTCCCGACACCGTCTTTGCCACATGCCGACGACTGTTAGGTATATATTCCTTCGAAACCTGCCTTGCTCTACTGCCCCAACTCCCCACTTGGCTTCGCACGGACCTTTTTCTACTTCTGTCCGATGTTCCAAAGCCACCTAGACTTTTACTATTATTAGAGGTAAAGCTAGTTCATACAGTCAACTCTAAGAGTTGGTTCAAAGAGGGGAGAAGGTGGGAAAGCTATAGCATGAATCTAGGACTTGGTTCTAAGAGGAAACAGGGATAAGTAGTAGATACTGGCTGCCCAACCGGTCTCTTGGTTGAAAAGACGAAGAAAGCATGGTGGATGGCGAAGGGTGGGGGGAAGTGGACCTATCTCTTGGTTGAAAAAGGAAAGAAAGTGACGGGTGTAGGGGGACAACGCAAATGAGAATGAGCAGGTCTAGAGTTCCTGTGCTCACATAGGAAAATGTCACCGAGGAGATAAAAAGTGGGACAAATGCAGACATGTTGCCTGAGTGTTTGCCGCTCTCGGCAACCACATCTGCCACACCACATTATGCCCATGCTGTCACTACGCCCATATTGCTACCGTTAATGTAAAATCACATGAAGCATTAAGCAATGCCACCTATGTCAGTAATAAGTAATGGTCTAGTGCCGTCGATAAATTGAAGCAATGCCACCACCATTTTATGACATCCTTCCGTCTTGCTTTATTCGCCATGAATTTGTTTTTGCAGTTACACATAAATCTCACACCGCTAACATTGCTTCATCCCAATGGAACTGCACAAATTTGATTGCACATTTACTGACCATGTGCTACTCTCAAATGGAGTCGGCTGACCCCAGCGCCATGAAGATGAGGCTCCCGCCAGCAGTGACGCCTGTTGTAGATCCCGCACCCGGCAGCGCGGGGAGAAGCGGCGACCCCGCCCCCACCGGATCCCAGGAACCTGTAGAATCTCGGGTGGACCGCATGAGCGATCTCCCGGACGCCGTCCTTGGGGAGATCATCTCGCTTCTCCCCACCAAGGATTGCTGCCACACCCAAGTCCTCTCAATTCGGTGGCGCCCTCTATGGCGCGCCGTGCCCCTTAATCTCGACTTGCGTCAGCTATCCCTCTTCAATAATTTTGAAATCCCCAGAGCCATCATCTCCTCCCACCAGGGCTCCGTTCAAAGCCTCTGCATCCCGTCATGCTACCTGAGCAAGCATACCATGCCCTGCACGGTGGATGCCTGGCTAAAATCCCCTGAATTCATAGAACTACAGCTGCTTGTGTTCTACTATTCCCCTTGAAATCACCTACCAGATATCGAATGCCATCTACATGTGCCCTCAACACTGATGTCCATCTCGCGGTTTTCCTCCTCCCTCCACACCGCCACCTTTGCGTTGTGCGACCTACCTGACAATCTGGTACTAAACCTTCGACTCCCATTTCTCAAGAAACTTTCACTTGTGCGGCTTCGTATATCGGAGGCCTCATTGCACAGCATCATCCACTCCAGTTGCCCTGCCCTGGAGTTCTTAGTGCTTGTTTTCCAGTTACAATCAGTTGTCTCCCAATAAAGTCGCCTAACCTTGTAAAAATTGGAATTTGTTTTGACGGAAGGCAGCTCATCATCCAAGATGCCCCTTCACTTCAAAGGTTGATCCTTAATTCTAGTTATTCACAGTTGCAAATAACCGTCCTCTCTGCGCCTAAACTGGAGACCTTGGGTGTAATACATGATCTCTGTGCTCATTTCAATATGGTGTTTGGCTCCATAGTTCTTCAGGTAATTTACATTATCATCTACACTTGTAACCATAAGCTGCATTTTAAATTTCTGCGCATAAGTTATATGTCATCTTGGAGTACACATTTTGTACTAATTTTATGTTCTATGCTCAACGAAGAGTTTATCCATGGATGGCCTATCAATGGTGCTGGATTCTGTCAAGATCTTATATATCAAAATGAATAGTTTTGATCTGAACAAGATTATTGGCTTGTTGTAATGCTTTCCATGTCTGGAGAAGTTGTATATAAAGGTGATAATTTCACGCACATTGGAAGCCCGCATATAGTGTACTAGAATAACCGTTCATCTATTGCTCTTTCAACACTCCTTTTTTAGACCTTAACTGTTTTCAATCTTCATGTCTATTTAGCCAACAGGACGGGGTAATAAAGTTATAACCAATCAGTTGATTCGTAAGCATCAGAATTTTCTCACTTCTCATGAGATTCAATTGAAGACAATAACGGTAGAACAATATGTAGCCAACCGTGCAAATACTAGATTTGTCACATTCTTCATGCTAAATGCAAGGTTACTATTGTCCATCAGGCTTAAGTTTATCAACAACATGGTTTTGACGGATGCGCATGTGGAAGAGCAAAAAAGGAGTTTCAGGTGGGCAAAACAGCTTCTGAACGTGCTGGGCTTCTATTTACAACATATTGTGGTCATAATCCAGTAAATTTTACGACCCAGGATGTTCATTCTATGGACCTGACCGATCCATTTGACTGTGACTGCCGAAAACAATGCTGGAGTTAGATGTTGTTGCCCTTTTCAACCTGGGTTTTTTTGTAAACCTGATGAACAATTAACCCTCGTGCTTTTGTACAGTTTGTAAGCTGGAGTTAGATGTTCTTGCCCTTTCCATCTCGGCTGTAACTGTCATATTTTCTTTGAAGCAAGGAAAATGGCTTGCCAGTCGTTTAAATTAGAGTGAAATATTGTAACAACTAACAAATCCCAACCAAGGGAAATAACATCACTCTCACTGGCTGCTTGAGCTCACTATGCATTACAGAAACCAAGTGATTAGCCCCCACCAGCACCCACAAACTTATTTTGAACTAGCACATCAAATGGGCTATAAATTTTCATAGGAAAGGCTGCATGACCGTGAAAGATTTGGATTCTGACATTTGGGACCCGCGAGGAAGTAGCCTATCCAAGGTGGTGTCGACTTACTAGCCAGCCAACAAACGAATATGCCTACCAGCCGTTGGATTGACATCCAACATCTGTCATGTATCTTCTATCTCTTGTCTTCTTCTTCCTCCAGCCACCCAAACCAAACCACCCCGGCGGCTCCCGCCTCCCATGGCTGGCTGCGCCTCCGCCACCCTACCGTACATACCCTCCAACGTTGGCCAGTCCCTCCCTCTATTCCCCCACACGTCCTGATATTCTCGGGCGACGTCAGCCCCAAAATGCACCCGTACCTGAACCTGCGACTGGACCGGCGCATCTTCCAAAGCTCCTGGTCATTCCGTCTGAGGCCTCGCCGTTGTCCTCCACCTTGCGGCCTTGGTTCGCTCAGCGCGCGCGGTGCGCCGCCCTCTTGCATTGTCAACATCGTCAACAACCGAGAGGAAGAAAGAGATGATTGTACGTGGAAAGGATGAAAGTAGGGAAACACCAGCGTCATGGCAGTATGCAAGCAAGTGCCTCTATATTACAAATCCCCAAAATATGGTTCCTCCTAATGGTTTGACATCTGGGGCTCACGCCATTGTCAATGTAGTCAATAAACGATAGAATTACACTACGAGCGGCTGACACCAGGGACACAGCAGGTCACGCAGTTATTTTTTTGAGGAACAAGCAGTTGTTATTTATACTAGTTTTAGTGACGGATCAGGGAAACAACGAGGCTGTGCGGGGGATGTGGCCTGTCTAGCCAGGGTTTTATTTATGTTTAACACATCATGAGCCCAGTTGTGTTTTTTTCTTGCTGAAAATGGCTAGCCCAGTTCTATTTTTTTAAGAAATACCCAAACGAGGCCTACTAGCATTATCAGCCCTGTTGGGCTGCAAATCTTTCAAGACGAGGAGAGTTTCATTAGGTTTGCCTAGAAATGGGCTGTACATTTTTAAAACACATCAAACCAGGAATTAGTTCCAATTTTTTTTCATTACAAGATTTTAAATTCCATTAATTTTTATGCATGGAAAATTATTTGGATTTTATATTTATATATATTATTTTTCAAAATAGTTCGAATGTGAATCGATATTTCGGGATTAAAAACAGTTGATTGCACCGAAATACGCAAAAATTGGTTTACTTTTTAACCGTGGCCACAATATGGGGTGTAATGCTAACAAAAAGAAGATGGGCACCAAAAAAATTCTTAAGAATTAGCAAATGGGTTGTACATTATTAGAAATAATGCACACCAGAGCAGTGACTGTTGGATGTGCATCCAACGGTTGTCGTGCTTCTTTAATCTTTGCTTTTCCTGCTCCAGCCGCTCAAACAAGCGCCGGCAGGACTTCCTGCTCCCTCCTCCCGCGGCCGGCTATGCTACCGCGTAGGCCTCACCGCCCATCGTACTCCCATCGCTGGCCTAGCCATCCCTCTACTCACCCACACATGTTGTAATTCTCTGGGGACGGCAGACTAACTAGTAAACCCTCCTACTCCCCCGCGTGGGAAACAACTGCTGAGTCTTCCCTGGCTCCGTGTCGTTCCCTTCCTAGGCCTCGCCTTCGTCCACCGCCCTGGTGCTCTCGGCGCGGCCTGGTCAACGTGGTCAATGAACGACATCCATCAGAAGTGGACTGTACGTGGAGAGGCTGACAGCTGGGTCCACGGCCGCACGCAAGGAAATGCCTCCTTATTACGCGCAAAATAATGATTCCTCCACCTGACAACTAGGACCCACGGGAAGGGCTTCTGTATTTCACGAAAAAAACTTTTGCCCTATAGACTGGTCGAACCCACCAGCTATATCTTCGCACTCAAGGAAGTGCATCCTTATGACGCACAAAAAATGAATACCCCCTGCTAGCTGGGACCCACCATAGTGGGTGGCTGACTAGTGGGCCTACTAAGTTGACGGGGACAGAGTGATTTGTCAAGTTAGTCAATATGAACGATTCTAGCTCCAGTGACCATCCGATGTCCATCCAACGACCATAGTGATTCTTCCACCTCTGGTCTTCTTGCTCCAGCTGCCCAAAGCAGCGCCTATCGTACCGCCTGCTCCTTCATCTCGTGGCCGGTTGTGCTGCTGCAGAGGCCTCATGGACCCATCATATACTCGCATCCCTAGTCTGTCTATCCCTCTTCTCACCCACACCTCCTATTATTTTCCGCCGACGGCAGCCGAACCAGTCAACCCTTGTACTCTCCACCGCGTGGGCAGCTACTATCATGTCTTCCCTGGCTCCGTGTCGTTTCCTTCATAGGCCTCACCGTCGTCCACCGCCCTGGTACTCTCGGTGCGGCGTGGTCAACATGGTCAATGAACGACATCCATCGGAAGTGGACTGTACGTGGAGAGGCTGACAGCTGGGTCCACGGCCGCACACAAAGAAATGCCTCCTTATTACGCACAAAATAATGATTCCTCCACCTCACATCTGGGACCCGCTAGAAGGGCCTCTGTATTTCGTGAAAAAAATGTTCCCTCCACTGATAGGTTGGACCCACCACCTATATCTTCGCACGCAAGGAAGTGACTCCTTATTGCGTACAAAAAATGAATACCCCCTGCCAGCTGGGACCCACCACAGTGGGAGGCTGACTTGTGGGCCTAATAAGTTGACGGGGACGGAGGTCTTTGTCAACTTAGTCAATATGAATGATCCTAGCTCCAGTGCCGTATGATGTCCATCCAACGGCCTTAGTGCTTCTTCAACCTCTGGTCTTCTTGCTCCAGCCGCCCAAAGCAGCGCCAGTCGTGTCGCCTGCTCCTGCCTCCCATGGCAGGCTGTGCTGCCGCGGAGGCCTCACCGCCCCCATACTACTCCCGCTGCTGGCCAGGCCATCCCTCCACTCACCCACACCCCCTGTTATTCTGCAGCGACGGCAGCCTCACACCGCAGCCGAACCAGTCAACCCTCGTACTCCTCTCCGCGTGGGCAGACACTGTCGCGTCTTCCACGGCTCGGTGTCGTCCCCTTCCTAGGCCTTGCCGTCGTCCACTGCCTTGGTGCTCTTGGCGCGGCATGGTCAATGTGTCAATGACCGACTTCCATCGGAAGAGTACTGTAGGTGGAGAGGCTGACAGCTGGGTCCAAGGCCACAGCCTAGTTTTTGGTGATTTGCCAAGTAAGTCGCTTTGTCAGGCCTGTTAGGCTGCAAATCTTTCAAGATGGGGAGAGCTTCATTCGGCTGGCCGAGAAAATGGCCTATCAGTAATAAGAAATGGGTTGTACATTTTTAAAACACATGAAACCGACAATTAGTTTCAAATTTCTTTTTTTTTCATTTCGAGATTTTAAATTGCATTGATTTTTATGCATGGACAATTTGTTGGATTTTATATTGACATACACTTATTTTTAAAATCAGTGTGAACGTGACTCGAAATTTCGGGATTAAAAACAGTTTGGACCGCACCAAATATGCAAAATTTCATATAATTTTTTAACCGTGGCCACAATATGGGCTGTAATGCTAACAACAAGAATATGGGCTCCAAAAAAACCTTAAGAATTAGCAAATGGGCTGTAAATTATTAGAAATAATGGCAGATGGGATGTATGCTATTTTCCACTGATTCGAGCCTTTCCTTAAAAAAAGGATGACGCACAAGCAGTCTCTATTGGATTTCCATCCAACGACCGTCGTGCTTCTTCAATCTCTCCTCTTCCTGCTCCAGCCGCTCAAACAAGCGCCGGTGGGACTGCCTGCTCCCTCCTCCCCGCGGTTGGCTGTGCTTCCGTGCAGGCCTCACCGCCCCACCATACTCCCATCACTAGACTAGCCATCCCTCTAATCACCCATACCTGCTGTTATTCTCTGGCGATGGCAGACGAACCAGTAAACCCTCGTATAGTCGAACTACCCTCCGCATGGGAAACAACTACCGAGTCTTCCCTGCCTCCATGTCGTTCCCTTCCTCGGCCTCGTCGCCGTCCACCGCCCTGGTGCTCTCGGCGTGGCCTCGTCAACGTGGTCAACGACCAACATGCATCTGAAGTGGACTGTACGTGGAGGCTGATAGCTGGGTCCACGGCCGCATGAAAGGAAATGCCTCCTTATTACACGGAAAATAATGGTTCCTCCACCTGCCATCTGGGATCCACCGGAAGGGCCTCTGTATTTCACGAAAAAAACGTTACCGCCGCTGACAGCTCGGACCCACCAGCTATATCTTCGCACGCAAGGAAGTGCCTCCTTATTACGCACAAAAAAAATGAATACCCCCTACTTTCTGGGACCCACTATAGTGGCAAGCTAACTTGTGGGCCTAATAAGTTGACGGGGACGGAGGGATTTCTCAACTTAGTCAATATGCACGATTCTAGCTCCAGTGACTGTACGATATCCGTCCAACGGCCGTAGTGCTTCTTCAACCTCTAGTCTTCTTGCTCCAGCCACCCAAACCAGTGCCGGTTGTGCATCGTGCTCCTGCCTCCCGTGGCTGGCTGCGATGCGGCGGAGGCCTCACCACCGCCTACTACTCCCACCGCTGGCCAGGCCATCCCTCTACTCACCCACATCCCCTGTTATTCTGCAGCGACGGCAGCCTCACACCGCAGCGAACTACTGAACCCTCATACTCCTCTACGCGTGGGCATCCACTGCCGCGTCTTGCCTGGCTCCACGTCGTCCCCTTCCTAGGCCTCGCCGCCGTCCACCGCCTTGGTGCTCCCGACGCGGCGTGGTCAATGTGGTCAACGACCGACTTCCATCGGAAGAGTATTGTACATGGAGAGGCTGACAGCTGGGTCCACGGCAGCCGCAAGGAAGTGCCTCCTTATTACGCGCAAAATAATTATTCATGTACCTGACAGCGGGGACCCACCGGACGGGCCACTGTATTTCGCGAAAAAATGTTTCCCCCCTGACTGCTGGGACCTACCAGCTACATCTTCGCACGCAAGGAAGTGCGTCCGGGCAAAAAAAATGATTCACCCCCTGACTGCTGGGACCCACCAGCTATATCTTCGCACGCAAGGAAGTGCCTGACAGTCGGGACCCACCTGGTCGAAGCATATTTAGCGTTGTCATTCTGGTCGCGAACGTGTACGTACATACTGGTCGATGTAGAGCGCGCACGTGTCGTAGTTGAGGCGCGCATGTAGCATGTACACGTATGCACAGCGGTCAGTGTGCAAGAAATAAAATACGGCCACGTACGTACATACAGGCGGGGTCTCGAATGCCTACTCGCGCATACGTACGGCCAGGGCTCGTGTACATGGCTGGGTCGGAACAGAGAAACTGCGTCGTCGTCGTGTTCATGGGGAGGCAACGGAATGTGTCGTGTTCATCGGGAGGCAATGGAATGCGTGGGAGCGAACCTGCTTGGACGGAACAGCCGATGGAAACGAGGCCTGGCCTACTGTAGAACGGAGTAAACGGCCTTGTGTTCGACCGGCCACCGTCGAATCGGGATCCTATTCATTGGAAGGGTCTGGCGTACCGCAAAACGGAGGAAACGGACCTCCTACGGTCAAAACGGGGGTCCTATTGATCAGGAGGGGTGTGGCGTACCACAAAATGGAGGAAACGGACTTGTGTTGGAGCACTACGGTCGAAATGGGGGTCCTGTTCATCGGGAGGGGTGTGGCGTACCGCAAAACGGGACTCCACAGGATACTGTTCATCTCCACCATTGATCCCCTCCAGCCTCCACGGGCTACTGTTCATCCACCGTCGACCTCCTCCACCCTCCACCTGCGATTGTTCATCTAGCCTCCACCGTGCGCTACTCCACCGTCTACTGTTCAACCAGCCTCTCCACAGGGCTACTATTCATCCAGCCATCCCCCGTCTATTGTTCATCCTGCCCTCCATGGGGTGGTCCTGTTCATCCAGCTCTCGAGGGAGTCCTATTCATCCAGCCCCAACCGGCTTGATCGATCGGGGTCCTGTTCATCCAGAGGAAACACCACGGGGTCCTGTTCATCCACCCCCACCGGGAACTGTTCATCC
>NC_041382.1:439195469-439223534 GCF_002162155.2 Triticum dicoccoides
CACTGTTCATCCAGAGGCAGCATCGATCGGCTTTAGTTAGCAGCAGTAGCAAAGAAATCGCTCGATCGGGTTCAGTTAACACCCATCGATCGATCTCTCGGGTTCAGTAGCGCGTAGCCTGCAGTGCAATCGCTCGGGTTCACTTAGAGCCCAACGCCTCGCTCGGTTCAGTTAGAGCCCAATGCCTCACACCGACGCGTGTGCGTGTACGAGAGAAACGCGCATCGCTTTGCCCCGACCACCCACCGTAACCGGGAACACCCCGATATTTTCCTTGTCCTCGCTTTTACCATGGTTTTTACCGTCATGGACGGCCCAAAGAATGTCATGCAGCTGCGTCTCCGGCCGGCCCAGAATGAAAATCCCATTTTGTGTCATGACTTTTTGTCACAATTATCATCATAAAAGTGTCATAAGTATAATAGAAAAGAATTTCGTTCGGCCCAAAATGTCACGGATGTGTCTTTTTTTGTTAGTAACACATGCGGTTGATGCATTTTAATTAAGTTAAGTGTCAAGTTCTCTACAACCGGACATTAACAAATCCCATCTGCCACATAACCACGGGCACGGCTCTCGAAAGTTTAAACCCTGTAGGGGTGTCCCAACTTAGCCCATGACAGGCTCTCACAGTCAACGAAGGATATTCCTTCTCCCAGAAAGACCCGATCAGTCTCGGAATCCCAGTTACAAGACATTTCGACAATGGTAAAACAAGACCAGCAAAGCCGCCCGATGTGCCGACAAATCCCGATAGGAGTCACACGTATCTCGTTCTTAGGGCACACCAGATGGGCAAGATGTCGGGTTGGCATAGACCCTGCTTGCCCAGGGGGCACCGGACATCGCCCAGTTTGGAACAACACTCAGAGGAGCATTGGCCCGGGGATTTAAAATATACATGAACCTTTAGTCTGTAGAACCCAAGGGAAAAATGCTTAGGTGGCAAATGTTAAAACCAAGGTTGGGCCTTGCCGGAGGAGTTTTATTCAAAGCGAACAATCAAGGGGTTCCCATAACACCCAACCGAGCAAGGAACGCAAAATCAAGGAACATAACACCGGTATGATAGAAACTAGGGCGGCAAGAGTGGAACAAAACACCAGGCATAAGGCTAAGCCTTCCACCCTTCACCAAGTATATAGATGCATTAATTAATAAGAGATATTGTGATATCCCAACATATCCATGTTCCGACATGGAACAAACTTCAGCTTCACCTACAACTAGCAATGCTATAAGAGGGGCTGAGCGAAAGCGGTAACATAGCCAAACAACGGTTTGCTAGGAAGGTGGGTTAGAGGATTTACATGGCAATATGGGAGGCATGATATAGCAAGTGGAAGGTAGCACGACATAGCGATAGAACGAACAACTAGCAAGCAAAGATAGAAGTGATTTTGAGGGTATGGTCATCTTGCCTCAAATCCTGCAAGGAAGAAGAACGAGTCCATGAAGAAGAAAAACGGACGTAGTCGAACAGATCCTCACAAACACGACGTTACCGGAACTAACAAGAAGAAACAACACTGGAAAGGAGCAAACAACATGGTAAACACACATGCATAAACATGGCATGATGCGCGACCAAGAATGATGCATGTCCGGTTTAAAGATTCATGGCATGTCAAAGTGCACAAACAACACTACAAGTTAAGTGGAGCCCAATATGCAACGAGTTGCATATTGATGAAACACCACATTCAATTATTTAGTTCACTCCCGTTTATGTGCCCATCAATATTAAATGTTATGAAACATGGCAATAGGTGAAGCATAATAAAACTACCTATCTAGGCAAGTTTAAATGAGGCCGGAATAACAAGAAACAAGTCTAGAAAAATCCTCATGCGCATATTTTAAAGTTGGTACTATTCTGTCCTATATACAATTTTAGAGTTGTTAAACATGCAAAGTAATGCCACCATGTTAATCTATGCATTTTTCTACCCCATTTACATATAAAGATTATTTAAAACCGAGCTACGGTTAATTAGTCATGAAACAAAACATTTTAACATGGAATTTAAGCAAATTTAAAGCAAACAACATTTTAAACATGGATGAAAGTTGGATATTATGAAACTAGATGAAAATCTAAGCAAGTTGCATATATAGTTTATTTAAATCCGATGCACGGTTGTGGAGCTATTTTATGCATGAAGAACAGGGTTTTTTTTGTAAAAATGTAAACTCTTGGATAGATGGACAAATTCATCGTAGCAGAAAAAAAATTAACTACGGGCCAGATCTGAGTGGCCCGATGGGAGCATGGGCGCTGGACTCACCCAGCTGGACCTGGCCCAGGGCGATGGGACGGTGTGGGCTGGGCCGCTGTCAACGGTTGAAGGGGGAGGCGGCCAGGTGCGTGCGGTCGATGCAGTAAAAGGGGCGAGCGACTTCACTGCCAAATCGAGCACGGGGTCAACGGGGGTTGTCCTGCTCGATGCAGGCGGCAGATGGATGAACTGGAGGATGCGAAGGATCCTGCGACGGAGAGACCAAAGAGACCGGGGCTCGATGAATCCGGAGACTGGCGACGTCGGGCGCGGTCGACGGTGAGCTCCTACGTCGGGACGACCATGGCGGCAGGGGCTTGGTGCAGAGCGAAGCAAAAAAGAGGACCCCCGGTTCAGGTGAAGCAGAGCCAGCGGCGGCGGCTTGGCGGGCGGAGGTGGCGGGAGGAGTAGGAAACGGTGAAGAGGAGGCCGGTTCGGGGCGATGTAGCCAACAGCGCATGACGGTTGCAGCGGCTGTAGCTAGCGCTCATTGCAGAGGAGATGCGGCGCAGCGAGGGACTTGCAACAGCGGAGGAGGCCGGTTTGGAGAGTTCTCCGGGGCCCTAGGCGTTGGAGGTCGACATCTTGGTTCTGGCAGGTTGGCGCGTGAGCCAGCGAGGAACTCCGGCGATGGATGGCTGACGGTGACACGAGCACCAGCAACGAGTAGAGGCAGGCGGATCTGGTGGAGCTCAACTCCGGCGGGCTAGTGCTCATTGTCGGCCGGGCCGAGAAAAGTCGAGCGCGGTGGCGCTCCTGCTTGAATGGGGAGAGAGAGACAGAGAGGTTAGAGAGAGAAAGAGGGAAAAGAGAGGACGAGGGACACGGGCAGGGACATGACGTGACCTGAGTGGCCGGCGTAGGAGAGCTCCATCTTGGCGGTGCGGGAGTGCTCGGACAAAGGCGGCTACAAGGACTCGGTGCTGTTGGTCTTCGGAAAGGACGAATAGGAGGCACAGGAGCTTGGCTCCATGGAAGTGCTCGAGAGGGAGGGGATCCAGACGCGGTTCCTGCCGATCCAAAAGCGAGGGAGGCTGGGCGCTTGGTGGTTGGATAGATCTGGCTGGTGGTGTGCAGTGGTAGCTGAACGAGGAAGAAGGTGGGTGGCTGTTGTTGGATCGATGTGGACTCCGAGGAGGATTTGGAGAGAGGGTGGCGGCGGATGAAGTGGACGGATGGGACATGAGGCCTAGAAACTAGGGTTGCCCACACTATATATCAAGCCAGTTAGGTTTAGGGGTATTAGGTCCCTCCGATCGTAATTGGATGGTCTGAAAAAATGCTTTGAGAGTCCAAACAAATAATTGCAGATGTTTTAGGGATGTTAGGGGATGATCCGGACCCAACGGTGACGACAAAGCGGGTCGGGTTTTGGGACAGCTTCGGACGCGCACTCGAGGGGGTCGATGCACAGTGCAAGTAGGGGTTAGGTTGGCTGCAGGTGGACTATGAAGAAGAGCTTGGACTGAGAGGAGGGAAGAGAAAACGACCCAGCATGGGTTTTTGGAGATCGAAAACGTTCGACGTTTGACCGACTATAATGCCGCTATAGTTAACCGTTGGGGCATCAAACGGACTTCGAATGCGATGAAACTTGGCAGGCGACCTACTGACAACATAACAACACCGCATGCCAACTTTCAACACATTCTGAGAACATTTTCTATCCACTTATAAAATAATATTTCGGACGTGCGATGGGAGCGTGCAAGTGTGTCTGGGCTCAGAACGGACAACGGAGAGAACTGGGAGACCTGGACGAATGCAAGTTTTGAAAACATGCAGATGCAATGCGGATGATGACATGGCAAGATGCAACATACAAGCGGATGCCAAGGAAACAACAGCAAAAAACTGGAACACACCTGGCGCATCGGACTCGGGGCATCACACATGTACTCATGCAACCCTTTTTATAACTCAGCTAAATAAATTGCATAGATCATTGATCTATTTAAATCGAGGGAATTCACATGGTGATTTCTCTTTAAACATATCCTCCTAATATTTTAGGGAGCTAATAAATATACCACTATATCAGAATCACCCATAAGCACACTTGCAAAATAATTCCGTGCCTTCTCTGCTTCAAGTTTGGTCTCCAAACTTTGCCCTAAATTCTTTCTTCACTTTCCGGAGCTCCACCAAAAATCTCAACATTTTGGCCACTCCTATACCTTGTCCCAATTCAAAACCATTGGAATTATATTCAATTGAATTTTTATTTATATCTTTCAATCATGACCACTCCTATTTTTCATGGACTGTGCACATTTTAGTGAGTCCAAGAAAATTAACCCTTCCCCAAATTCCTTCTCCAACCCTTTCTTCTCTCATGCTCTTTCTTTGCTATTTTATGTTTCGGAAATAGAAGAGGAGTGAGGGAGAGATAGCATAGCCCATCAGGCCTCCCTAGGCCCAGCTCCAGCGCCGTCCCACCTCTCCTAGGCCCAGTCAGCCTCACCTTAACCTAACCCTCCCCTGATCCCATCCTCTCGATCCCCATCTCTCCCTCTCATTCCTGGCCGCCGCCACACGCGCACACACAGAGGAGCAGCACCCTTGCCCCGTCCCCGACCGCGCCTCCTCGCCAAATCCCCGTCGCCCGAGGAAAGGAACTCCTCAGGCACCCGCGCCCACAGCCATCGTCCTCCGCGCCCAACAGGAGCCCCCACGCCGATCATCCCCATCGTTTTGGCCGAAACTTGTCGTAGCCCCAGCACCGGTCGTCGTCAGACCTCCTCCTCGGCTCCACCCCGCTGGCTCCCGTTGCCGCCACCTTGACGCATGCGCCCCTCGTGCCCCTACCTCGCCATGGAGGTCCGCCACCCATCTCTCTTCCCGTAGCGCGTCGTTGCATGGATGCTTGCCTCCGACCAACGCCGCATCGAGCTCGTTAGCCCTGGCCTACTTCTCATCGCATTGTCATGGACTCCTTCCATGTTGCCTCCTTACCGCTCCGTTGACCTCCACTGCCGACTGCAGTACAGTGCTAGCACATGCTGTGCGACATCATGCCACAACCTTGGTCTTTCTCCACCAAGAGGCCAAGAGCCCCTACTCCTCCTGGTCCATCCTCCTTCATGTGGAGCAGCACCATCACGGGACCTCTGCCCGAGCTGCTACTCACCACCGACCAACGACGACCCAAGACAGGACCGTGCCAAGTCCACCCCAATCCAGCCACGACACCTACAAGACCACTATTGCATCTATACACCACGATGTTGCTCGTTGCATGCCAAGACCGCCTCCGTGGAATTCGCCAAGTACACCACCGGCAAGACCACATGGATGCTCGAACGAGTACACACAGAAACGGCAAGTTCCTCTATGACCCATGTATGACTGCGGGGATAACACCAAGTACCCCTTTGGGTCACCAAGTTCGACTACCACATGTACCACTACTTCCACTACTGTCGTGAGAATGACTACGTCCCATCGAGTCCCGAATCGCCCCGAATGGATGGTTCGAAGGTATAACGGCCGAGACGACGCCCATGAACGAATGCATGTGTGTTGTATGAGATGCCCGTGTTTGCACCATGTTGGCATCACCGCTTGTGCATTCCTCGTTTGCCATGACACCAACACATGGGAACCCGGTATGCGGAATCACCCCACCATCCTTGCATGTTCCGCACATCCACTCTCCCTTTTGCACCTGTATCTCCATGTGCTACCGGAACCGGGATGTTGCCGTGGCACCATTTCCATTTTCATCGCAGTGGCACCATTTCCGTTTTGCTGCCGTGGCACCTTTTTCCTTCCGCCATGGTGACAAATGCCTCGTATCATTATGTCAACATTTTCATAAAATTGCATAAATCGCGCATATGTCATCCGCATCATGATAACAACATTTAAAATGTTTGAAATTGTTGTTGCTTTAAAATTGCTAATGGACATATGGGGATTTTCCGGAATTGTTATTTGTTGTTTTCGACCTCATTTTGACTTGCCTAGATTGGTAGATCATGTATGTTTTACCTCTTGCCATGTTAACCAACATTTAATATTGATGGGTAGCATTAACGAGAGCGAACTAAATACTCGAATGTGGTGTTTCGTCGACTTGCAACTCATTGCATATTGAGCTCCACTTAACTTGTAGTATTGTTTGTTGCACTTTGCCATGACATCCCTCTTTAAACCGGACATGCATCATACTTGATTGTGCATCATGCCATGTTTATGTGATGGTTTTTTTTACTATGTTGTTTGCTTCTTTCCAGTTGTTCCTCTTCTTTATAGTTGCCGATAATGTTGCCATTATGAGGATTCGCTCGGCTACATTGGTTAGTCTTTTTCATGCACTTGATCTTTTTCCTAGCAGGACTTCAGGCAAGATGACCGTCACCTTGCATCTCACTGCTATCTTTGCTATGCTAGTTGTCTCGATGCTACGTTATGTCGTGCTACCTACCACTTGTTTTTCAAGCCTCCCAATATGCCATGAAACAGCCTGTAACCTTTCCACCATCCTAGCAAACCGTTGTTTGTCTATGTTACCGCTTTGCTCAGCCCCTCTTATAGCGTTGCTAGTTGCAGGTGCAGTTTCAAGCTGTTCCATGTTGGGACATGGATATCATGGGATATCACAATATCTCTTATTTAATTAATGCACATATATACTTGGTAAAGGGTGGAAGGCTCGGCCTTTGGCTTGTTATTTTGTTCCACTCTTGCCGCCATAGTTTCCGTCATACCGGTGTTATGTTCCTTGATTTTGCGTCCCTAACACGATCAGGGTTTATGGGCCCCTCTTGACAGTTAGCTTTGAATAAAACTCTTCCAGCCAGGCCCAACTTTGGTTTTACCATTTGCCCAACATATAACTGAACATGAGATTAAATTTGACGCATAGGGAGTTAGTGCTACCAGAGGACTAATTTAACATAATACAGGGGGGCAGTGCTGATGGTGTTGGTCCCAAACTAGAGCAGCTTGCGGCAACGCCCCTAGGCAACTTGGGGTATTTTGGTCGCTGTAACCATAGCTCATGCCGTGGCCGGAGACGAGATACGTGCGGCTACTATCAGGGTGTCGGCACATCGGGAGGTCTTGCTGGACTTGTTTTACCATTGTCGAAATGACTTGTGCACCGGGATTCCGAGTCTGATCGAAGGCTCCCGTGATGGAGGATTGTCTCTGCGGATCGTGAGCTCATCATGGGCTAAGCTGGGACACCCATGCAGGAATTAAACTTTCGAGAGACGTGCCCACGGTTATGTGGCAGATGGGAATTTGTAAATATCTAGATGTAGTGGACTTGAACTAAATTCAATTAAAATACACAAATCGCATGTGTAACCGTGACTCTCTCTTTTCGGATGCGTTCGAGAAGAACACAGTTGGGTTATGTTTGAACGTAAGTAGTTCAGGATCACTTCTTGATCATTACTAGTTTGCGATCGTTTGCATAGTTTCTCATCATATTCTTGTACTCGTAAATTAGCCACCATGCATTGCTTAGTCGCCTGCGGCAACCTCACCACTATCCATTACATACCCATTAAGCTTTGCTAGTCTTGATACCCATGGTAATGGGATAGCTGAGTCCTCGTGGCTCACAGATTAGTACAACAACAGTTGCAGGTACAGGTAATGCGATGATCTGACGCGAGTGCGATGCTTGCTTGTTTGGAGTTCTTCTGCTTCTTCTTCTTTGATCAAGGGATAGGTTCCGGTTCGGGGAGCCTTGGATTAGCAGGGTGGATGTCGTTCTTATTTCCGTTTGTTTTCATATGTAGTCGAATCCTGCTCTTCTGTATGATGATTGCTATGTATTGATGAACTATTGTATTCATGTTGTAGCTTGTGACGAGTGTAAGCCTTAACCTTGTATTCTCATCTATTCAGTACATGGTATGTTGTAATGATATCCGCCTTGCTATGCGCTCGAAATGCGATTGTGCCCTGATCAGGAGTTCATCACGTGATTCGGATAGAATCACAACTTGGGTGTTACAAGTTGGTATCAGAGCCTTACCGACCTTAGGAGCCCCCTTGATTGATTGAACCGCTACCGTTGTTGAGTCTAGAAGAAAACTATTTTGAGTCTAGTTATATCAGAGAGTAGGAATTCCTTTTACTCATTATCCCCTTCATCGCTCTAGTGAGGAATCATGACATAGGTGTTTTCCCACTATTCTGTCCTTTTCACTCAAATTTTGTTAAGGATCACGCGGGTATTGTTGGATCGTTGCGACATCATTGTGAAGGGGATTCTGTCTTGGTGCCTCCTGACATTTAGGGGTTGTGGCGGTGTCCTCGGGAGTTGAGCTCCAAGGTGTTTTTGTCACAGTGCTTATCGTTTCAGTTCCGGAATACCAGAGTTCGCGGACATCGAAAATGCTTATGTACTCTTTGTGGTGAGAGTAGTTTGACAACACCCAGTACTGGGGAGAGCGATCAGATGTATAGCCACATCTAGTATATCGGATGTTTTCAAAGGTCTGAGGTACACGATTTCCGAAGGTTTCTTGGTTATGTGTTGACAGTTGGATACAGTTGGAGCGTAGGGCTTGTTAGTTGTGTGATATATTTGTGCCTCCCTGTATCCCCAACACCAGATTACATGACCAAAAAGTTTCGGGAGTTTTAGGTGGGAATTCAAGTATCTCATAGGATATCTTTCCAACAGATACACGATACGATATGGGGTCTATCATATGATTGTTCCGACTTATTCTGTGAGCCAAATCCTTGTTTTTTTTTCTTGTGGTATTCTAGTTGCTTCGATGTCAAGTGTTGATTGCATACCTTATTCTAAGAGGTGTTCTCATATTTCTATGGGAGTGGTAATCCTTCTTGGTTATCGAGATTGTCATGTCAATTCTTTTCCAACCGGTGCGCTTCTCATCAAGATGATCCTACCATTTTCCCCATTCACGAGATCAATTCTATGCTTTCTCAATGGTGTTTGTTTCATCTGCCCCAAGTGGTCTTTGTTTTTGCCGGCCTCCCACCCTTTTCTTCAAGGACTCAGAATTCTTTATCAAGTATCCTTTTTTATTGATGGGAAGTCTCTCCATTCTTTTCTGTCAATGTTCTTATCCGGTGATTCTCAGGAAGATACTAAGGAAGCTTCAAGTTTATCATTCTTCATTCTCTTTTCTTCTCCGCTGGATTCAATTCAAGCTTTTTGTGTTGATCATATCCCATTCCTCGTTTCAAATGCTTTCTTATGTTGGAAGTTCTTATCCAAGCATCTCTTGATCATTAACATTGCGATACTTGTATCCAGAGTGCGGAAGATATCTCAGAAGATTCATGTTTCCATTCTAAATCCGTTCAACCTTTTTGGAGATTATTAACTCATTCAAGCAATTTAATTCAATCAGTGCAATCTCTCATCAAAATCATTTCAACGGTGTTTCTCTTGAGTGGGCCCTAACCCACAGGTCTTCTCCCAAGATCTTACCTAACTCTTCTAACTTTTCTGGAGTTATTCTCAATTCCTTTCAAGGTGTGACATAAGAATGAATTTTCATCAGCCAGATGCCTTCTCGAGGACCGCTTTCAATTCTTTTCATCCTTGGCTCAACCTTTCTTTATTCATTATTCTAGAGTGCCTCAACAAATCATGGTGGTGTTTCTCATCGTCATCCTCGGATTTTGAGGAGAAGAAGAGTTCCTCTTAAATACTTACCCATTCTTCCAAAGATTCATGGTTCTAGATTTATGCTATCCTCTCATAATTGTTTTCGATTGTGAGAATTTGTTTCACCCATCAGGAGCAATTCAGGTGTCTTTTCAGTTCGATTCTCCGGAGCCCATCATCACAGAATTATTCATTCTCTACTTTCAGCTCTCATTCTCCATATCTTACCGGTGCATCGCTCAAGTATTCTCTAGTTAGCTCATGATCTCTTTGTTCTCTCATATCTAAATTCCCTCAAGTACCTTTGTCGTTCTCTAATTCTTCCCGAAGATTCGTCCTCTTTTTCGTCATTCATTTTCAATCCTTATGGTGGTTTGTTCAAGATTCCTCTTCCTATGTTCTCATATTCATTTATTCATCGTTTCAATCCTACCGATGGTTCATTGAAGACCTTCCCAAGTTTGGCTATATCTCTTTCAATCTTTTCAAGAAGAATAAGTTGTATGCCAAATCCGTTGCTTGTCATGAGTTTAAATTGGTGAAGGATGCGCATAACATAATTCTTATTCTTGCTTCATCCAAGTGATTGATTCATTCTTCTAGAGTTTATTCATCATGAGTAAATTCTCATTTCAAGTGATTCATACTTTTTCCGGAGTTCCTAGCTCTCTCAATTATCTCATCCCGAAGCACCATCTAAATCATTGCAAGGCTTTTCCTTGGTCTTTTCAAATTTCCTTTCGTTGGATCATTCTTTTATTACCAGAGTTCTCTCAAAGGATTAACAAAGTGGTTCATTAAGGATTTAATTCCTTCTTCAAGTGTTCGTCAACATCCTTGTTGGAGAAGATCAAGCATTCTTCATCTTGCATTCCGAAGTGCAATTGTTCTCCATTATCTTTTGAGGTCGTGTTATGTCATTCTTGATAATTTCTGTTCGTGTTTCATGATTCACAAGTTTTCAAGAGTGACATATTTTAAACCCATCATTTTCAATTCGTTGACAAGATGTGTTCAACCCCAACAATTTATTCGTTAGTGTTATCTTGGTATAGATTTCACATAAAGCCTTCCCTAAGGAATGTTGCAAGTATGGTGTTTATCGATCCAAGTTTCCTCCTATTCTCGCGGAGAAAGAAGTTTTTCCATCTCTTCATTCCTCTAAGCTGATCAATCTTTTGGTAGTGGCTGGTTGTCACCTAATAATTTTGAGATGTCTCCATAAGCCCACGAGGAACATATCCTTTCGTATTGATCTTCCAACAACTCCGTTCTAACCTTCTTGCAAGGATGCTATATCAAATTCATTTGAGGTCGAAGATGTTGTTGTCTTCTCCGTTCTTTTCATTCCATTCGTTCTTTGTCCCAGAGGCATTTTGTTGTTGCGCTCGTCAAGTATCTTCCCATCTTGTCAAGTTATTGTTCTATTCATTCTAGGTTCAGCCGGCGTGCTGTCAAAATTACAAAATTCTTGTTCCTTGTCTATGTCGTTATACCGGTGTGGTTTCATATTCTTTTGGTTCGTGAAGCTCTTATTCCATGTCTTTCAACCTACAAGGTTCTCGTAATGTTCCTATTCCTGTTTGCTAACAGAGTGTTTGCAGTCTCCTTCATCTCCATTCTATTCTTTCTTCCAATTTTTTCAACCTCTCAAGGATCGTGGTTTCACTCGTTTGTCGAAGACGCAACTCTATTTTACCTCTTCCTCTTCCGCTTCTCTCCGGTGCCATCCTTAGATCTCAGGTTGAGATCTCTTGTAGGTGGTGGAGAGTTGTGAAGCCCCAAGACCGGTGCTCCAAATGCCTTCCATGGATTCCGACAGTCATCGTGTGATTTGTTTTGCTTGTTGCATTCATCATGCCATCATTTGCATTGCATCATGTCATCATTCACATTGCGTCATATCCTCATGCAACCCTATTTAAACTCAGCTAAATAAATTGCATAGATCGTTGATCTATTTAAATCGAGGGAATTCACATGGTGATTTCTCTTTATAACATATCCTCCCAATATTTTAGGGAGCTAATAAATATTCCACTATATCGGAATCACCCATAATCACACATGCAAAATAATTCTGTGCCTTTTCTGCTTCAAGTTTGGTCTCCAAACTTTGCCCTAAATTCTTTTTTCACTTTCCGGAGCTCCACCAAAAATCTCAAAATTTTGGCCACTCCTAAACCTTGTCCCAATTCAAAACCATTTGAATTATATTCAAATGAATTTGAATTTATATGTTTCAATCATACCCACTCCTATTTTTCATGGACTGTGCACATTTTTGCAAGTCCAAGAAAGTTAACCCTTTCCCCAAATTCCTTCTCCAACCCTTTCTTCTCTCCTGCTCTTTCTTTGCTATTTTCTGGTTCAGAAATAAAAGAGGAGTGAGGGAAAGAGAGAATAGCCGAGCAGGCCTCCCTCTCCTAGGCCCAGTCAGCCTCTCCTTAACCTATCCCTCCCCCGATCCCATCCTCTTGATCCCCATCTCTCCCGCTTGTTCCTGCCCGCCGCCACGCGCGCACACACAGAGGAGCGGCGCCCTTGCCCCGTCCCCGACCGCGCCTCCTCGCCAAATCCTCATCGCCCGAGCGCCCGAGGAGAGGAGCTCCTCGAGCACCCGTGCATGTAGCCATCGTCCTCCGCACCCAGCAGGAGCCCCCGCATCGCTAGTCCCCATCGTTTTGGCCGGAGCTCGTCGGACCTCCTCCTCGGCTCCACCCCGCCGGCTCCCATCGCCCCTGCCTCGACTCTTGCGTCCCTCGCGCCGTTGCCTCGCCGTGGAGCTCCGCTACCCATCTCTCTTCCTATAGCGCGCCGTCGCGTGGATGCTTGCATATGACCAGCGTCGCATAGAGCTCGTCAGCTCTGGCCTATTTCTCATCGCCTTGTCATGGACTCCTTCCATGTTGCCTCCTCGCCGCTCTGTTGACCTCCGCCGCCGCCTGCAGTACATTGCTCGCGCATGATGTGCGACATCGTGCCACTGCCTTGGTATGTCTCCACCAAGAGGCGAAGCGCCCCTACTCCTTCTGGTCCGTCCTCCTTCATGTGGAGCAGCACCATCACGGGTCCTCTGCCCGAGCTGCTACTCACCACCGACGAACAACGACCCAAAACATGACTGTGCCAAGTCCACTCCGCTCCGGCCGTGACACCTGCAAGACCACTATTGCATCTGTACACCACGTCATTGCTCATTGCATGCTAAGACCGCATTTGTGGAATTTGCCAAGTACACCACCGGCAAGACCACATGGATTCTCGAACGAGTACAGACCGAAACGTCAAGTTCCTCTACGACCCGTGTACAATTGTGGGGATACCCCCAAGTACTCCTTCGGATCACCAAGTTCGACTACCACGTGTACCACTACTTCCACAACCATTGCGAATGACTACATTCCATCGAACCCGAACCGTCCCGAATGCATGCTCCAAAGGTATAACCGCCTAGACGACACCAGTGAACGAATGCATGTGTGTTATATGAGATGTCTGTGTTTGCACCATGTTTGAATCACCGCTTTTGCATTCCTCGTTTTCCATGACGCCAACACGTGGGAACCCGGTATCCGGAATCACCTCACCATCCTTGCATGTTCCGCACATCCACAATCCCTTTTGCACCGATATCTCCATGAGCTATCGGAACCGGGACGTTGCCGTGGCACCACTTCCATTTTCATCACCGTGGCACCATTTTCGTTTCGCCACCGTGGCACCTTTGATGCCACGTATCATTATGTCAACATTTTCATAAAATTGCATAAATCGTGCATATGTCATCCGCATCATGATAACAACATTTAAAATGTTTGAAATTGTTGTTTCTTTAAAATTGCTAATGGACATATGGGGATTTTCCGGAATTGTTATTTGTTGTTTCCGACCTCATTTAAACTTGCCAAGTTAGGTAGAACATGTATGTTTCACCACTTTCCATGTTAACCAACATTTAATATTGATGAGTAGCATAAACGAGAGCGAACTAAATACTCCAATGTGGTGTTTCGTCAATATGCAACTCGTTGCATATTGAGCTCCATTTAACTTGTAGTATTTTTTACTACACTTTGACATGCCATGCCTCTTTAAAACGGACATGCATCATACTTGATTGTGCATCATGCCATGTTTATGTGATGGTTGTTTACTATGTTGTTTGCTTCTTTCTGGTTGTTCCTCTTCTTGATAGTTGCCGATAACGTTGTGATTGTCAGGAATCGTTTGGCTATGTTGGTTCGTCTTCTTCATGGACTTGATCTTCTTCCTAGCGGGATTTCAGGCAAGATGATCGCCACCTTGGATCTCACTACTATCTTTGCTATGCCAGTTGTCTTGATGCTATCGTTATGTCGCGCTACCTACCAGTTGTTTCTCAAGCCTTCCAGTATGCCATGAAACAACCTCTAACCTTTCCACCATCTTAGCAAACTGTTGTTTGGCTATGTTACCACTTTGCTCAGCCCCTCTTATAGCGTTGCTAGTTGCAGGTGCAGTTTCAGGTTGTTCCATGTTGGGACATGGATATCATGGGATATAACAATATCTCTTATTTAATTAATTCACATATATAATTGGTAAAGGGTGGAAGGCTCGGCCTTTTTCATGGTGTTTTGTTCCACCCTTGCAGCCCTAGTTTCTGTCATACCGGTGTTATGTTCCTTGATTTTGCATCCCTAACATGATGAGGGTTTATGGTCCCATCTTGAGAGTTCGCTTTGAATAAAACTCTTCCAGCAAGGTCCAACATTGGTTTTACCATTTGACCAACATAATAACTAAACCCAATATTAAATTTGATGCATAGGGAGTTAGCTAACCGTGGAGTAATTTAACATAATACATGGGGCCCAGTGCTGATGGTGTTGGTCCTAAACTAGAGCAGCTTGCGGTGCCGCCCCTTGGCAACTTGGGGTATTTTGGTCGCTGTAACCATAGCTCATCCGTCGTGGCCTGAGACAAGATACGCGCGGCTGCTATCAGGGTGTCGGCACGTCGGGAGGTCTTGCTAGACTTGTTTTACCATTGTCAAAATGTCTTGTGCACCGGGATTCCGAGTCTGATCGGAGGGTTCTATAATGGAGGATTGTCTCCGCGGATTGTGGGCTTGTCATCGGCTAAGTTGGGACAACCCTGCACGGTTTAAACTTTCGAGAGCCATGCCCATGGTTATGTGGCAGATGGGAATTTGTTAACATCCGGTTGTAGTGGACTTGAACTAAACTCAATTAAAATACACCAACCGCGTGTGTAATCATGACTGTGTCTTTTCTGGTGCATTCAAGAAGAGAACACGGTTGGGTTATGTTTGAACGTAAGTAGTTCAGGATCACTTCTTGATCATTACTAGTTTGCGAACATTTGCGTAGTTTCTCATCTTACTCTTGTACTCGTAAGTTAGCCACCATACATTGCTTAATCACCTGCTGCAACCTCACCAGCATCCATTCCATACCCATTAAGCTTTGCTAGTCTTGATACCCGTGGTAATGGGGTTACTGAGTCCTCGTGGCTCACAGATTACTACAAGAAAAGTTGGAGGTACAGGTAATGTGATGATCTGATGGGAGTGCGATGCTTCCTTGTTTGGAGTTCTTTTGCTTCTTCTTCGATCAAGGGATATGTTCCGGGTGGGTGAGCCTAGGTTTAGCAGGGTGGATGTCGTTCTTCTTTTCGTTTGTTTTCATCCGTAGTCGGATCCTGCTCTTCTGTATGATGATTGATATGTATTGATGAACTATTATATTCATGTTGTAGCTTGTGGCGAGTGTAAGCCTTTATATTGTATTATCATCTATTCAGTACTTGCTATGTTGTAATGATATCCACCTTGCTATGCGCTCGGAATGCGATTGTGCCCCGATCATGAGTTCATCACATGATTGGGATAGAATCGCAACTTGGGCGCTACACCCCCACATCGCTACTTTATTTTATCTTGCATGGGGTCATCGCCTCGACTTTGTACAAGGCCTATACAAAAGGGTGGCTGCCGGGTAGGGCCCAACAGCCACACCTTATAGGTAGAACTTGCGGAGATGCTCAATAACCCATGAGTTTTGCAACCGAGTACCATCTCCGGTCACCATACGGACTACGCCAGGTCTGGTGACTCGTACTACTCAGTAAGGGCCTTCCCACTTAGGTGACAACTTGTTTGTACCCTTGGCGGCCTGAACGCGCTTAAGGACAAGGTCACCTTCCTCAAAACACCGGGAGTGAACCATGCGGCTATGGTAGAGACACAGGGCTTGCTGATAGCATGCAGCACACGCAGCAGCCCGAAGACGGTTCTCCTCGAGTGGCATAGTGTCTTCACGCCGGTGCTGCTCTTATGCTACTTCATCGTAGGAAAGCAGTTGAGGTTACCCGTAAATGAGTTTCGTGGGGATAACTGCTTCTACCCTGTAGACCAGGGAGAAGGGAGTCTACCCTGTAGCTCGGTTTGGTGTCATTCTGAGAGACCAGAGAACTACCGACAGCTCCTTGATCCACCGCTTGTCATGCTTCTGCAACATATCAAAAGTTCTTATATTGAGTCCACACAGCACTTCAGCATTCACCCTCTAAGCTTGTCCATTGCACTAGGGGTGTGCCATAGAGGCAAATGAGATATTTCATCCGAGCGCATGAACATATTGCATGAAAACGCGGTTCGTGAACTGGGTGCCGTTGTCGGTAATGATCCTTGCCAGAACTCCAAAACAACACACCAGATCTTTCAAGAACTTGATAGCTAACCGAGTAGTCACCTTTCTCATGGCAGTCACTTCCGATCACTTTGTAAACTTGTCGGTGGAAACAAACATGAATTCAAAGCCCCCGACGCTCGGGGGAAGGGGCCAAGGATATCGAGCCCCCAGATCAAAAATGGCCATGGTAGAGGGATTGTTTGAAGAGCTTGGGCAGGCAGGTGTGTTTTCCTGGAATGGAGCTGACAGGCTTCACATTTCCTGACTAGCTCAACCGCATCTTCGAGGGCCGTGGGCCAATAGAATCCCTGCCAGAATGCTTTCCCAACTAATGCCCTTGATCCAATGTGGGAGCTGCACATTCCTTTGTGAATCTCAACCAATAGTTCCTTTCCTTCTTCCCGGTAGACACACCTCAATTTCACACCGTTGGGCCTCCTTCTGTACAGAGTGTCATCGACAAACTGACACATACAGGCCCTCCGGGCTACTCTTTCAGCTTCATCTTAGTCGCCGGGAAGCTCTCCGGTCTAGAAGAAGTGGACAATTTGCCTTGCCTAATTTGGAGCTTGGGGCTCGACAATGAGGAATAGCGGCACCTCCTCTCTTGCGGGAACGCAGGCCCCATTCATGGGGTTATTGGACCCGGCTGGAGGGGGTCGCCTGGTAGGCTGTGAGGAGTTATTTCCGGTGGAACGGATAGCTCTACCGGGAGAGGCTTACCGGTGTCCCACTTTCTCCTTTTCCGGGCAATTGTTGCTGGGATATGGAGGGCTGAGTGAGATGGAGAACAGAAGTCCCTTGTTCCACATGAAGCTTCTATGCAACACACTTTGACAGATGATCAGCTATGTTGTTATCCGCATGGGGTACATGCTCTATTTGCTATCCGTCAAAGTGCTTCACCAATCTCCTCACTTCCTTGATGTATGCCTCCATCAATGGACTTCCATAATCCTTGTTGACTTGTCTCACCACAAGTTGTGAGTCTCCTCGAATGATCAGCTTCTTAATTCCCAATTCAGCTGCAATCCTGAGCCCGGCAAGGAGCCCTTCATACTCTGTTGTATTTTTGGTGGCTTCTTCCCGGGAAAAATGCATTTGAATGACATACTTCAAGTGGTCCCCGGAGGGGGCAATAAGAAGCATGCCAGCTCCTGCACCTTGTAGGGAAAGAGCACCATCAAAATACATAATCCATTATTGGGGCGATTCCTTGCCGGGAATAACTACCTGTGTCACTTCCTCATCAGGGGTTGGCGTCCATTCTGCAATAAACTCTGTGAACACCCTGCTCTGAATAGTTGATGTGCTCTCAAACTTCAATCCAAAACTGGATAACTCCAAAGCCCATTCCACTATTCTGCTGGTAGCCTCAGGGTTTCGGAGTATCCTTTGCAACGGGAAACGAGTGAAAACCGTGATCTCATGGGCTTGGAAGTAGTGGCGCAGTTTCCTTGAGGCCATGATGAGACCAAAAATCAACTTTTACACGCCACGGTACCTCGATCTAGCCCCTGTAACAGGGAGCTGATGAAGTACACTGGGCGGTGCACCACTTTGTTCCTTGCTGCGACCTTGGGGTTGCTCTCATTGTCGTGCTCATTGTTGTCCCGATCCTTTTCTGATTCCGGCGGTCTCTGCCCATTTTCTGCCTGATCCACTTATCATTGTGCTTCCAAGGCTGCACTGACAGCTTGCTTGGTTGCCGCCAAGTATAGAAGGAAGGGCTCCTGGGTTTAGGAGCAACCAAGGTAGGCACAGAGGATAAGTAGGCCTTCAACTCTTCCAAAGCCGTATCTGCTTCTGGGGTCCACTTCATAGGACCTGCCTTCTTCAGAATTTTGAAGAACGGCTGGGCGTGCTTGGCAGACTTGGAGATGAATTTGCTTAGCGCGGCAACACATCCCGTCAAACGCATCGCATCCTTAACTATCCTTGGTTCTGGATCTGCTCGATAGTTTTGATCTTGTCGGGGTTGGCTTCGATCCCGCGATGGGATATGAAGAACCCAAGCAACCTACCGGAGGGAACACAAATACACACTTCTCCGGGTTGACCTTCAAATTGATCCTGCATAGATTAGCAAACATCTCCTCCAAATCCTGAATAAGGGTGGCTCTATCCTTGGTCTTGACTACAATCTCATCCATATAAGCTTCTATGTTTCTGTTCAATTGTGGCTCAAAACCAATCTGGACTGCCCTTGCAAAGTGGACCCGAGACTCTTTAATCCGAATGGCATGCGGACAAAGCGGTACGTACCACACGGAGTAATGAACAATGTCTTCTCTTCATCCTCCTTGGACATGAAGATTTGGTGATACCAAGAGTACGCATCCAGAAGGAGAGCAAAGCACAACCTGAAGTGGAATCCACAATCTGATCAATATGCGGCAAAGGAAATGGGTCCTTCGTGCAAGCTTTGTTGAGATCTGCAAAATCTATCCAAAGCCTCCACTTCCTATTAGCCTTCCGGACTACCACTAAATTTGCCAACCACGTCAGATGCAACACTCCTCTGACCAAACCAGCTGCTTCAAGTTTCTTGATCTCTTCCGCAATGAACTGCTGCCTCTCCAAGGCCTGCTTCCAGATTTTTTGCTTGACTGGTCGGGCATGTGGGCAGACAGCAAGGTGGTGCTTGATTACCTCCCTGGGAACACCGGGGATATTAGATGGTTGCCAGGCAAATGCATCGACATTCGCCCACAGGAAGGCAACGAGCATGCTTTCCTATTTGTCATCGAGGGTGGTGCTAATAGTAAAAGTACCATCAACACTAGCCAGCCCTGCAGGGACCTTCTTCACTTGGGGTACAACAACCTTGGATCTCTTACCATTGGAACACTCCGGCACGTCGTCAATGGGTGCCATGCACTCGATGGGGGCACGCTTCCTGGATTCCTTACCAGAGCTCCTACAATCCCTCTTTCTTCCTCTGTTTTCCTTGGAGGGAACTACTGAAGCCGATGCATCTGCCGCAACTACGTCCTGGTACATCTTGTCCAAGCAAATGATTGCATCCTTCTCATCTGATGGGACGGTGATAACTCCCAGTGGCCTAGGCATCTTGAAGGTGTTGTCGGCATAATGGGATGCCGACATGATCTTAGCCAGGGCTGGGTGTCCAAGAATCCGATTGTATGGCAGGGGGAGATCAACCACATCAATGACAATCCTCTTAGTCGGGTAGTTCAGTTCTCCCCAAACATTACAGGCAGCATGATCTTTCCCTTAGGATGGCTCCTACCGGGATTAATTCCTTGAAACGTGCCGGTAACCTCTAGCTCTTCCTCTCCTATCTAAAGTCTACAGATAACTGCTGGGGTGATCAGATTTAACCCCGCCCTACCATCCACCAGCATCTTTGTGACCTTAAGGTTGGGAATTGTTGGGGAGACCAACAATGGCAAACACCCTACCGCAATGGTTCGGCTAGGATGGTCCTCCTCGTCAAAGATGATGGGCATACGGGACCATTTGATCGTCTTCCGGGCCTCTGGCGCTGGTTCCACGACAGTGACTTCTCGCGCCCACCGCTTGAGCTGATGGTGAGAGTAGTGCAGAGACGCACCCCCATCGACGCACAGGGCGTTAGTGGCCTTCTGAAACTCCTGCTCACTGGTTTCTTCTTCATCCCCTCCATCACTCTCATCGTGATAGACGTCTTTCTCCCTACCTCTGATGGGCTTTCCTTGGTTCCGAAGGGACTTGCCGGGGCGATTTACTTCACCGCCTCAGCCCTTACCTCCAGCAACAGTCCGGCCCTTTTCCTCGGGACGCTTCTCATATTCTGCTCTCTGTCTCTTGACAAGCTGCGCAACCAGATAAAACTCTTGAAGGTCATGGCCCTTGGTCCGATGAATTTTGTAGTACGACCCATCACCTTTCCCGGCTTTCTCGGTAGCAGCGGCTTCCCAATAGTCAGTGCACACGGTAGCTTCCTTGCCGGTGGCCTTAACTTTGGCCTTCTTGCCGGTACTAGGCGTACCCGATCCTTCAACAGTCATCCCTGCCTCATCTCTACGCTTCTTAGTGCACTTATTGCTCTTCTTCTAACTAGTTGATTCATGCATAGGGTGTAATCTTCCTCTCCGGCAATTTCCTTCCCTCCTCCATTTGAGCACACTTATCCACTAGGGTGTAGAGCTCCTTCACAGTCTTGGGAACCGCACGTTCATCTTGGAATGAATCCGGAGGTTGCACACATTGGACTGGAAGGTAGCTATCACTGCTACCGCATTGATATTTGGGATGTTTCTATGATCTTTGTTGAATCTCTGTATATCCTTAACGGAGGGTTTCTCCTTCCTTCTGCTAGAGAAGCTATAAGTCATTGGGCCTGCCGGGTTCTTGATGACCGCCCGTGAAGGCACCAATGAACTCATGGCATAGGTCAGCCCATGAAGAAATGGAGTTCTCCAGTAGGTGCATCAGCCAAGACCTCACATTGGACTTGAGGGCCAAAGGGAAGTAGTTCGCGAACACCTTCTCATCTCTTTCCTCAGAAGGCTGAAGAGTGATGGTGTAGATGCTCAGGAACTCTATCGGGTATGTCTAGCTTGAACGTACGAATGGACAGCCAACGGACTTGCCGCAGCTCATGAGTAAAGGCAGGGCAACCACCCTCGAAAGGTAGGCACCCGCCAATACCGAGCGTGGGCTCGTCGACGTCGGGGCCGTCGCACCCATCGGTGCCGCGGAGGTCATCGTGGCGTTGCTCAACGACGACACTCATGTCTCCTCTCCGCCAATCCTCCGGAGCTCGTCGTTGGCCTGGACGTGCTCTAGGGTCAGAGGAGGCCATCGAGACGTCGCCGGGGTCCTGATTCTGTTACGCTCGCACGGGATGCCATGGCGGGGACTACATCATGGGGATGGCCCCTTCATATAGTCAGTAGCATGGGCCGTTGTTGTCGCTTGAGGAGGCCATGGCGGCCAGCTCGCCTCGAGCCTCCAGCTTCGGCGAAACCGAGTAGACTTTGGATGGTGGCACGCCATTCGTCCATCTGCTCGACCACTGGGGGAAATCTCAGCAGCAGTTGATCCCGCGCCATAGACTTCGAAGCTCTACTTGGCAAGGGTGACTGAGGGAGTCTTGGATTAGGGGGTCTCCGGACAGCCGGACTATCTCTATTGGCCGGACTGTTAGACTATGAAGATACAAGATTGAAGACTTCGTCTCGTGTCCGGGTGGGACTCTACTTGGCGTGGAAGGCAAGCTAGGCAATACGGATATGGATATCTCCTCCTTTGTAACCGACCTTGTGTACCCCTAACCCTCTCCAGTGTCTATATAAACCGAAGGGTTTTAGTCGGTAGGACAACAACCATAACATACAATCATACCATAGGCTAGCTTCTAGGGTTTAGCCTCTCTGATCTCGTGGTAGATCTACTCTTGTACTACCCATATCATCAATATCAATCAAGCAGGACGTAGGGTTTTACCTCCATCAAGAGGGCCCGAACCTGGGTAAAACATCATGCCCCCTACCTCCTGTTACCATCCGGCCTAGACGCACAGTTCGGGACCCCCTACCCGAGATCCACCGGTTTTGACACCGACATTGGTTCTTTCATTGAGAGTTCCTCTGTGTCGTCGCCGTTAGGCTTGATGGCTCCTACTATCATCGATAGCGATGCGGTCCAGGGTGAGACTTTTCTCCCCAGACAAATCTTCGTATTCGGTGGCTTTGCACTGCGGGCTAATTCGCTTGTCCATACGAAGCATATTGAAAGCTATGCCCCTGACCATCAGGTCAGATTTGAAAGTTTGAACTACACGGCCGACATCCGTGGAGACTTGATCTTGGACGGATTCGAGCCATAGCCGGGCGCGCCGCACTGTCATGATGGGTATGACCTAGCTCTACCGCCGAACAGTACCCAGAGGCGCGCCCGCATCAGCTCCGACCCTTAGCTCGGAGCCAACTGCGCCAATCGAGGACGGGTGGCTAGACACCGCCTCAGGGGCTGCAGTCTCAACAGCGATCGAGCCAAACACCAACCTAATCCTCCGCGCAGCCCTCAACTCCAAGGAGCCGGACTCTTTTCCGGACTCCGAACCATCCGCGCCCTTGCCAATCGAATCTGATTGGGCGCTAATCATGGAATTCACCGCCCCGGCTATCTTTCAGCACTCGCCCTTTGGCGACATTCTGAATTCACTAAGGTCTCTCTCTTTGTCAGGAGAGCCCTGGCCGGATTATGGCCAGCAGGATTGGGATGCAGATGATGAAGAAATTCGATGCCCACCCACCACCCACTTCGTAGCCACTGTCGATGATTTAACCGACATGCTCGACTTCGACTCCGAAAACATTGACGGTATGGACTACGATGTAGGAGACGAACATGAACCAGCGCCTATAGGGCACTTGAAAGCCACCTCATCATATGACGTATACATGGTGGACACACCAAAAGAAGACAACGACGAGGAACGGAAGGACACTACGAAGGCTTGTCCCCTCGAGAAGCAGTCAAAGCAGCGGCGTAAGCACCGCCCCAAATCCCGCCTCGATAGAAACAACGATCATACGGACCCAGCGCTAGAGCAGGGCGAGCCATTGCCGGACCAAGACAAGATGGAGAATTAAACCGAACAACCCGACTTTGTCAAAGATAATAGTCTAGACGACATCACACCGGACGGACACCCGGAGCAACAGAATGCCCATCAAAGGCTCATTGCCACCGCAAGGAGTCTAAAAAAGCAGAAGCAAAGGCTCAAGGCTGCGCAAGACACACTCCAAATCAGATGGAGTAAAGTACTCAACACAACAGCGAAGTACGGCGGCAATCGCCCCACCAAGAGCTACCCAAAGCGGAAGTTGCTACCTGAATTCGAACAACGCGGTACACCCAGATATAGGGGTGCCGCACACTCCCTATGTTTCGCCGATGAGGTGCTGGACCATGAATTTCCAGAGGGATTCAAACCCGTAAACATAGAGGCATACGACGGTACAACAGACCCTGGGGTCTGAATTGAGGACTATATCCTCCATATCCATATGGTTCGGGGAGATGATCTCCACGCCATTAAGTATTTACCCCTCAAACTCAAAGGGCCAGCTCAGCACTGGCTTAAGAGCCTCCCCGAAAGCCCCATTGGAAGCTGGGAAGAGCTC
This sequence comes from Triticum dicoccoides, assembly GCF_002162155.2. Lineage (NCBI taxonomy): Eukaryota > Viridiplantae > Streptophyta > Magnoliopsida > Poales > Poaceae > Triticum > Triticum dicoccoides. The sequence goes on from NC_041382.1 coordinate 439,219,195, forward strand.
GAAGACGCCTTTGGGGCAAATTTTCAAGGGACTTATGTCCGACCCCGGACGCGGATGATTTGAGTCATATAACTCAATAGCCCGGATAGTCAGCCCGAAAGCTTTGGAACAAGTTTCTTATTAAAAAGAACCAAATTGTCGACTGTCCGGACGCCGAAACCTTGGCAGCTTTTAGGCATAGCGTCCGTGACGAATGGCTTGCCAGACACCTTGGCCAAGAAAAGCCGAGAACAATGGCAGCATTAACAAGCCTCATGACCCGCTTTTGCGCGGGTGAGGATAGCTGGCTAGCCAGATGCAGCACCAGCGACCCCAGTACATCCGAAGTTAGAGATGGAAACGGGAAATCACAGCGCAACAACAATAACAAACGCTGGAATAAAGAAGACAACACGAAGAGCACGGCAGTAAATGCCGGATTCAAAAGCTCTCGGCCAGGTCAGCAAAAGCCGCCCTCTAAAGGCGCCAAAGACGAACTGTCCAGCCTAAACAAAATTTTGGACCAAATATGTCAGATCCATAGCACCCCTGGTAAACCCGCTAATCATACCCACAGAGAATGTTGGGTCTTCAAGCAGTCCCGCAAGCTCAATGCCGTACACAAGGGGGAGGATACACCAAGTGAAGACGAAGATGAGCCTCTCAAGAAAGACACTGGGGAACAAAAGAAATTTCCACCAGAAGTCAAAACAGTAAACGTGTTACACGTGATCAAGGGGAGAAACAAAATGCCATTCCCAGAAAAATATGCCCAAGGGCCTATCACCGCGGAGTCCTGCCATTGGTCGTCTCAACCGATCACTTTCGACCATCGTGATTACTCAGCAAGTATCCGGCGTGCAGGATGGGCTGCCCTGGTATTAGACCCAATAATCGACGGATACCACTTCACACGAGTCCTGATGGACGGTGGCAGCAGTCTAAACCTGATATACCAGGATACAATCCGCGAAATGGGGATAGACCCAACGAATATTCGCCATAGCAATACTACCTTTAAAGGAGTAACGCCAGGCCCAAGGGCTCATTGCACGGGCTCCCTGCTACTTAAGGTTATATTCTGCTTCCCCGATAACTTCCGTAGCGAACATTTAACCTTCCACATTGCTCCGTTCCAAAGTGGCTATCAAGCACTACTTGGATGCGAAGCTTTCACTCGCTTTAATGCAATACCGCATTAACCTTCCCTCACGCTCAAGATGCCTGGTCCACGTGGCATCATTACAGTAAATGGAAGTATTGAGCGATCCTTGCATGCCGAAGAGAGTGCGGCTGCCTTGGCAGCCGCACACTAAAAACGGCCTCACCAACTAAAGCATTTGATAGGTCGTTAAGACCACATACACGGTTAGACGAGTCCGGCGCAACTATATGTAATTCATACTGGATTGATGGTCACACCCCTATTACAAATACAAGGGGCTAAACGCGCGCAGACAACTGGCAATTTTTTCTCATCTTGAATTATACATGGTTTCTTTAAAAACTAACTTTTTGCACGACAACTTTTCACTTAAGTTCCTCTATTTTACAGATGACCATCGTGCTACACCCATCCAGGATAAGGCACAACGGAGACACAGGCGCAGACGTGCAGCAGGGACCCGCTCCAAGGATTCTTTTTAGATTAAGACCCTGCGTAAACCTTTTTTACTGTCTCTTGTTGATACACATCCACCGAATTCTCAGCACAATTGAGAAGGATGCTGACGTCTTGGCATGTGGCCACATCAGAATAATGCACGTACCTGGACACAAGGGCTTCTTACAAAGGGCACTATTTAGGCCCGGTTTATACCATAAAGACCGAATACCTTAGGGAGTGTTCGACGTCGCGAGTTTGGCCTTATATGCATCAGCTCCGAATCATTGTCTTTGGTTAAATGTTGGGTTTGCCTGGCTCCTGTGTTTTGGTGCCTTACGTTCCGCTTTATCGGCTAAGGCAGCACCAGGAGAACTACTGCAACTGTGCCCTGGTTCATCTGGACGAGCACCTTAGTAGAGAAAGCTGAAAACTGACTGTCATGATATAGCGTGAGACTGGTCAACCACTCGATGACCTACAGGGATGTTAGAATTCCTCCGCCTTAACGAAGGGCCATTTCCCGGCCAGGCATTTACGCACCCCGAGATCAGGAGAGTGCGGAGCCACTAGGGGCTATCTAGTAGCCCCACTGTCAAACTCCTATGGCTAAGTGAAAGTGTTAAAGCATTATAGTCCGGTTGCCTCGTTCGCTGCGCTATCACCTCCTTAATAGGACCAAGACATTGGGTTAACTGTGAACACGCGTTTTTTGTGAGCACCTCCGCATTATATGCATGGGGGCTGAAGCCGACGACTGCAATCTTTCAGGTTATACGCACATATACATAAACGGCCGCACAGGAGGCATCATACTACTTTCAGGCAAAAGTATAAACACAACCTTATAAAATTTCATAAAAACATTGTGTTTACAATGAGAATACATATCACTCAAACATAATATTCTTCGAGCACTGGACCTCTATCAAACGAGCACCCTCGAGATCCTCCTCGAAATAGTGCTCGGCAGCCACTCGGCCTATGGCCGAACCCTGCGCCGCAACAGTGGTAGCGTCCATCTCCGCCCAGTATGCTTTAACACGGGCAAGGGCCATCCGCGAGCCTTCTATGCACGCCGACCTCTTCATCGCATTAATGTGCAGCACCGCACCAAGGACCTGCTGCACTAAGCTGAAATAGTTGTTTGGCTTTGGCTTTTCTGGCCATAGCTGATCCACGACAGACCCCATGGCGAGTCCGGACAACCTATTCAGTTTGGCCCATTCGGCTAGCTGGTCATTCAATGAAAGCGGACGCTCTGGAACGTTGAATTGCGACTAGAACAACTTGTCCACTTCACGATCTGTCTGACCTCGGAAGTACTTGGCCGCATCGGCAGCGCTCGCCGCCAAGTCCATATACGCATCTGCCGAACTCCACAACCGATCCAGGGGGGCATACCATGGATCTCCGAACTTCCTCCGTAGCATGAAGGGCTTCCCACCCGCAATATCCCCGGCTTCTCGCAGCTCCTCCTTCTTCGCTCTCATAGCAGAGCGGGTGTCTTTGTCCGCCGCCATGGCCTTCTCAAGGTCCGTTGCCTTCGCTCGGTTTTGTTTTTCAAGGAGCCGGCAACGGTCGGCAGTGCCTTTTAATTCTACGGCCATCTTGGCCATCTTCTCTTGGCTCTCGCAATGCGCGGCCTTCTCGGCTTTCAACTCTTCGGCCGCCTTCAAAGCAGCCGCATTACTAATCCTTGCTTGTTCCTTGGATCGGGCGAGCTCCGCCCGAAGGTTCTCCACGGTGGCAGCTCTGTCTGCAGGCACAACATATTAAAGATACTGGCATCATGCTGCTCTTATTGTGTGACATTCACCAGAAAGTATTACTTACCCTGTGATTCGTCAAGCCTCTTGTTAACATGCTCGATGTCGGCGTCTGCCGCATCCAGTTGCCGTTTTAATTCGGCAAACTTACTAGTCCGGCTAGCCATCGGAGCTTCCACCACCTGCACATAAAGCCAGTCCGGTTATTGCCTGGGACTATGATCCTCTGCTCGCCGCTGTTCTCGATGACAAATAGAGTCTCAGGGGCTACTATCTACACAGGGCACACCTAACATGTGCGGTACTATCACATATTATCTCACATACCTCAAAGCTTGTCAGTAGACTCATAAAGGCTTCATGTAATCCGCTTTCGGCGGACGAAATTCTTTCCATCACCGTACCCATCAGCGTACGGTGTTCTTCTGAGATGGCTGCTCACCCCAACAGCTCCCTCGGAGCGTCTGACCGCATACCAGACGGCATCGGACTCTTTTGTTCGCTCTCCGTGAGAGTCGGACGCTGGGGACTTCGGGGGTCTATGGGATTATCTTATGGCCTCACCGGATCCGGAGAGGCCCTCCGTGACGACACTTCGGGGTCGCCCGCTTCTTGAGTGGAGGAGTCCAGGGGAGGCGTTTCGCTCTCCATCATCTGCGGAAGAAGATCCCCCGAAGACGAGCTCAGCTAAGAAGTGCAAAGACCCGAACTGCAAGATATATGCGGCGGTTATTTTCTCAGAGGAAAGATAGTATACCTTCACTATTAAAGTATTTTTTGGATCACTTACGACTCATTGGAGGGCCGATCCCCCCGTGGACTTTGTGCGGCAAAAGCACCCCCCGAGGCAGGACCCTCTGTGGGAGATTTCTTCTCCCGTTTGGAGGCCTCGACTTCCGGATCTTTGGAAGCAGTCCTTATCCTCCCCCGGTTATCCTCCTTCATGGAGGCACTCATTCCCTCGGTTGGAACTGACAGCGATGGGGGCC
>NC_041382.1:439223864-439238233 GCF_002162155.2 Triticum dicoccoides
TATCTTCCTTCGAGGGCTCCAAGCAAGGTGCGAGCTTGAGCATCTTTTCCAATACCGGATTTTCCAAACCCTCAGGGAGGGGGCCAAACACTGAATCATCTTCGCCTTTGTTAGCTAGTCCTGGTCAAAGAACGAACTCTCAGAAATAACTTCATGATGAATAAAAGACAGTGTGTTCGGCTAGAGGATTTCTTACTTGTTCGGCGACGCGGTTACTGCTCAGGCCCACGTCCTCGGTAGTATCCGGACACTCTATTTGAGGTCCGAAGAATGACTTGTACATCTCCTCGTGCGTTAGGCCGAGGAAACTTTGAACGGCACGCAGTCCTTCTGGTTGAACTCCCACAAGCAAAGGGGTCGGCGTTTGCAAGGCTGGACTTGACGAACCAACATAACTTGCACTACCACAACCAAATTAAAATCTCCCTCAAAGAGATCTTGAATGCGGCTTTGCAATATAGGAATGTCCTTGGCTGGAACCGAGCTCAGACCTCTGCTAATCCATGACATAAGTTGTGGTGGGGGGCCCGGGCAGAAAGCGGGGGCAGCCACCCACTTGGCACTTCTGGGAGCCGTAACGTAAAACCACTCCCGTGGCCATAATTCGGACACCTCTGGAAAGGAACCTTTCAGCCATGAAGCTCCTGCCATCTTGCCTATTGATGCACCTCCGCACGCTACATGTTGCCCCTCGATCATCTTCGGCTTCACTTCAAAGGTCTTCAGCCACAGGAAGAAGTGAGGGGTAATGCGGAGGAAGGCCTCACACACGATAATAAATGTCCAGATGTGGAGAAAGGAGTCCGGAGCTAGATCGTGGAAATCTAGTCCGTAATAGAACATCAAACCCCTAACGAAGGGATCCAGAGTGAGGCCTAGGCCTGGGAGGAAGTGGGAGACGAACACGACGTTCTCGTTGGGTTCGGGAGTAGGGACGACCTGCCCTCGAGCAGGCAGCCGATGCGAAACCTCGGCGGTCAGGTATTTGGCCTCCCTCAACTTCTTGATGTCCTCTTCCGTAATGGAGGAGGGCATCCATCGGCCTTGAAGGCTGGATCCGGACATGATTGAAGATCCGGAGCACCTAACCTAGGCCTTGGGTGTTAGAATTCGAGGCGGGGGAAGGGTTCGATTAAGCACGAGAGGGAAAAAGTGAATACCTTGTCCCTTTATAAAGAGGGTGAATATCAAGCGTCCTCTCCGCAGCCGTTTAGGACTTGCCTATAATCTAGGAGTCCTAGACACGGTTGGGTTACCCACGACTGTATTAATGAGAATCCCGTAATTGGGGGAACATGATCTCTGCTTTGACAAGACGTGTCAAGAAACCGCCTCGCGTTATGTGTGGAGCTGGTTGAAGAAAAACGGTTCGAATAATCACCGGGCCATGACATAACGTCGTGCTGCCAAAACGAGTCAGCAAATTAGATTTGAGAAAATATTATTCTCTCTACGGCGGTATGTGGAACTTATTTTGCAGGGTCGGACACTATCCTCGTATTCAAATTCTTCTGTGATGTATTCGGAGAAGGAACCCGCCTTGCAATGCCGAAGACAATACTGCGCGCCGGACTCATCGTCATTGAAGCCTGGTTTAGGGGCTACTGAGGGAGTCCTGGATTACGGGGTCTTCGGACAGCCGGACTATCTCCATTGGCCGGACTGTTAGTCTATGAAGATACAAGATTGAAGACTTCGTCTCGTGTCCGGGTGGGACTCTACTTGGCGTGGAAGGCAAGCTAGGCAATACTGATATGGATATCTCCTCCTTTGTAACCGACCTTGTGTAACCCTAACCCTCTCCGGTGTCTATATAAATCAAAGGGTTTTAGTCCGTAGGACAACAACCTTAACATACATTCATACCATAGGCTAGCTTCTAGGGTTTAGCCTCTCTGATCTCGTGGTAGATCTACTCTTGTACTACCCATATCATCAATATCAATCAAGCAGGACGAAGGGTTTTACCTCCATCAAGAGGGCCCGAACCTGGGTAAAACATCGTGCCCCTACCTCCTGTTACCATCCGGCCTAGATGCACAGTTCGGGACCCCCTACCCGAGATCCGCCAGTTTTGACACCGACAGTGACGATGAAGTCAATCGGACCGTCGCTCGGCTCTTGACGGTGCCAGTGGTGGCGGCACCGCGCCCCCGCTGCTATTGCGGGGCAACCACTTGAACATGGTGCAGCGAAGGCGCTCGTGGGTCAGCGGCTCCATCGGGCGCAGCGGTTTGGTCGACCTGTTCTAGGGGAGGTGCAAGCACTACGACCGCACCCGTGCTGGGAGCGGCGAGAGGGCGGCAATTCGCCCCGGTTCTTTCACTGTTGTTGCGGTTGTGCCCGTCGGCGGGGGAAAGGGGAGCAGATGGAGTAACCCCTTCACCCGTAGCTTGTGGAACATGGCCATCAAGGTGATGCTGATGCTGCTCTCCTCCGATGCCTCCGGCTCCTGCGTCTACTATAGGGGAAGTGGTGACGGTGCCGCCTGCTCCGTCCACATCCCCGCGTGCCTCCGCACCCCCGCAGCATTGGAGGCCACGGGCGGCGGAGCCTTCGAGGTCGATGGGTGAGCCAAAGGACCTGGTTTCTTCTTGGGGCCATGGTCTATGGCACCGTCAAAGATGAAGATGGTGACGAAGATGAAGCGCTGCGCACGCCTTCAGGTTCGTGATACGTCTCCAACGTATCTATAATTTTTTATTGTTCCATGCTATTATATTATCTGTTTTGGACATTAATGGGCTTTATTTTACAATCTTACATTATTTTTGGGACAAACCTATTAACCGGAGGCCCAGCCCAAATTGTTGTTATTTTGCCTATTTCAATGTTTCGTAGAAAAGGAATATCAAACGGAGTCCAAACGGAATGAATCCTTCGAGAACGTTATTTTTGGAACAAACATGATCCAGAGGACTTGGAGTGGACGTCAAGAAACGAACGAGGCGGCCACGACGCAGGGGGCGCGCCCTCCCCCCTCGTGGGCCCCTCGTGGCTCTATCGACCTACTTCTTCCTCCTATATATATATATATATTTTCATATACCGCGCAAACATCCATGAGCACCACGAAACCCTATTTCCACCGCCACAACCTTCTGTACCCTAGAGATCCCATGTTGGGGCCTTTTCCGAAGATCCGCCGGAGGGGGCATTGATCACGGAGGGCCTCTACATCAACTCCATGGCCCCTCCGATGATGTGTGAGTAGTTTACCTCAGACCTTCGGGTCCATAGCTAGTAGCTAGATGGCTTCTTCTCTCTCTTTGGATCTCAATACAAAGTTCTCCTCGATTCTCTTGGAGATATATTCGATGTAATCTTCTTTTGCGGTGTGTTTGTCGAGATCCGATGAATTGTGGGTTTATGATCAAGTCTATCTATGAATAATATTTGAATCTTCTATGAATTCTTTTATGTATAATTGGTTTATCTTTGCAAGTATCTTCGAATTATCAGTTTGGTTTGGCCTACTAGATTGATCTTTCTTGCAATGGGAGAAGTGCTTAGCATTGGGTTCAATCTTGCGGTGCTCGAACCCAGTGACAGAAAGGGAAACGACACGTATTGTATTGTTGCCATCAAGGATAAAAAGATGTGGTTTATATCATAATGCATGAGTTTATTCCTCTACATCATGTCATCTTGCTTAAGGCGTTACTCTATTCTTATGAACTTAATACTCTAGATACATGCTGGATATCCAAGACGCCAATATCCGGCTGGGCATGGAACTGAAGGTTGTCCGAGCCCAGCTTGCGGACTCCATGAAGGAGAATAAGTGGCTTCAGCGCGGCATTTTTAGTAAGTGCTTGAATGAACTTTTTAAAGGAGTTAAGCGAAGAAGCCTGCTAACAGCGTTATGTCTGCAGGTATGCTGACGGGTCGTCCCGCGGAGGAGATGCCCGGGTCTTCGGGTGATCTTCTACCAGAGCTCTCCCAACTGCACGAACAAGTTCGGCAGGTGATGCATAGTATTGCTCAAGCCTTGTGGCCATCCGCGCCCCCGCCAGGAGGCATGGGGGAGCTTATAGAGAAGCTCAAGGGAGCGCGGCGGTGCTTCCGATTATGGAAGATATCAGTCTGCCGACAAGGTGGAAGGGAAGCCTTGGCTATGGTGAAGACACGATATACCAAGGCTGAACCAAAACCACATGGCCGAGGTCGGACCTGTGGGGCCCGATGGGAAAGAGATCCCCGTCAGTTTAGTGTATGATCAAGTAGAATTAGCCGCAAAGTATCCCCAGGGAGAACAGTTCCGTTAAGGGTTCCTTTCCCATGGTACGCATGCCCTAATGTGCATGTCCGAACTACGAGATGCAGGCTAAAAACATCTGGGGGCGTGTAGTAATTTAAATGAAAGTCATCTTTTATTCACCGACCGAATATTCCCTTAAGAACTCTAGCTTTCGGCTTCACCTAGTCTGAGGTACACATCTGGCTGACCTGGCAGTAACAATCGCAAAGGTGCTCCCCTTATGCCCTAGCCGAATTAACCAGAACGTAGGGCATAAGTACAAGAGCTAGTCAACCCAGCTTGGCCAAAACATAAGTCATATCGATGCATATAATGGCGAACAAAGGTACATGCGGAAGAATAACACATGTGTGGGGAATAAAGCTCGGAAGGGTAATTAAATTGAGCTTCTGTATGAGAAGCCCCCAGGTATATTGAGTGTGGTTAGCGCGTCAAGATTGTGTAACCAAGACACAAGTGTAGCCCTTTAGGGCCTCAAAGAGAAAAAACAGAAAGAAAGAGAGAAAAAACAGATGTGTAAAAAATTGATGGAGGTAAGGAGACGAACATAGAGTCCGGCACTAGGCATAGAATCTTCGTAGTCTGGCTGCGTTCCATGGGTTTGGCTTGAGTCGATTATCCGATGCATCCCGCAGAAGGTACGCTCCACCGGTCAGAACCTGGTCGATAATGAAGGGACCCTCCCATTTGGGCTTGATCTTGTTCTTTTTCTTCTTCAGTAGGCGTAGAACTAGTTCGCCAACGTTATAGGTTTTGGCCCGCACTTCTCTGCTTTGATACCTTCGATCCTGTTGCTGATGGAATGCGGAACGGGCTTTTGCCACGTCACGCTCCTCTTCCCGGGCATCCAAACTGTCCTGCTGATCGAGCTCAGCCTCTCTTTCTTCGTACATGCACACTCGAGGTGAGTCATGAATTATGTCGCAAGGCAGCACCGCCTCAGCGCCGTACACCATAAAAATGGTGTGTATCAGGTAGTGCGATTCGGCGTGGTCCGCAGCCCCCAAAGTACGGAGTCGAGCTCCTCTACCCAATGAGTGTCTGATTCCTATAAAGATTGGACTAATCTGGGTTTAATGCCGCTCATGGTAATACCATTCACTCGTCCGACTTAACCGTTAGTTTGTGGATGATAGACAGAAGCATAATCGAGCTTGATGCCCATGTTGCTCCACCAAAGTTTCACCTCATCGGCTATAAAGTTCGTGCCGTTGTCAATGATGATGTTGTGGGGGACGCCATAACGGTGTACAGCCCCGGATATGAAGCCTCTCACCGGTCTGGATTCAGCCGTTTTGACAGGTTTGGCTTCTATCCATTTCGTGAATTTATCCACCATGACCAGTAAGTATTTTCTCTTATGGGTTCCCCCTTTGAGGAGTCCGACCATATCGAGCCCCCAGACCGCAAAGGGCCAAGTAATGGGGATTGTTTGGAGGGTGGTAGGTTGCATGTGGCTTTGTTTGCAAAAAGCTGGCAACCGACACAATGTTGTACCAGATGTTGTGCATCTACCCGGACCGTCGGCCAATAAAACCTGTTCAGAAGGCCTTGCTTACAAGGGCCCGGGCTGCGACGTGGTGGCCGCCATGTCCGGCATGGATTTCTGCCAAAAGCTTCCGCCCTTCCTCTTCGGAGATGCACCTTTGAAGGACTCCGGTTGTGCTTTTCTTATAAAGCTCTCCCTCATGGACCTTGTAGGCTTTAGATCACCGCACTATGCAGCGGGCCTCATTTTGGCCAGGAATGGTTCTGTCCACATGGCGATGACGACCATTAGCACATGGGCTGAAGGTGTTACTTCGGTGGCAGAGCCTCCGATTGTGTCAGAGTATTCGGTATTTGGGGTTGTGGCCGGGTCCAGAGTATTTTTGTCGGTGTCCCCTTCCCATACCACGGATGGTTTAAACAGTCTTTCCAGGAAGATGTTCGGTGGGACAGGGTCGCGTTTTGCACTGATACGGGCTAGGATGTCCGCCGCCTGGTTGTTTTCCCGAGCCACATGGTGGAATTCAAGCCCCTCGAACCAAGCTAACATTTAAAGGACGGCTTTTCGATATGCCGCCATTTTCGGATCCTTGGCATCAAAGTCTCCATTTATTTGGGATATTGCGAGGTTCGAGTCCCCACACACCTCTAGGAGTTGGATGCCCATAGAGACCGCCATCCGGAGGCCGTGTAATAGGGCCTCGTATTCGGCTTGTTGTTGGAGTCTGTATATAGTATTTGGAGCATGTATTGCACCGTATCTCTGGTGGAGGACGTCAGGACGACACTAGCCCCCAGACCAGCCAGCATTTTAGAGCCGTCGAAGTGCATGATGAGCCGTACTCTTTAGGGAGTTCGGCCTCTGTCCATTCGGGTATGAAATCGGACAGTACTTGCGACTTAATGGACCGTCGTGGCTTATATGTTATGTCGAACGGGAGGAGCTCGATGGCCCATTTGGCAATCCGGCACGTGGCATCGCGGTTGTTTATTATGTCATTGAGTGGTACTTCGGAGGCCACCGTAATCGAACACTCTTGAAAGTAGTGTCGTAATTTTCGGGATGCCATGAATACCGCGTATGCTATCTTTTGGTAATGTAGGTACCATGATTTTCATGGAGTGCCGACGGTGGATACATAATATACCGGTTTTTGAAGTGGGAATTTATGTCCGTCCATCTCACGTTCGACGACGAGCACTGCGCTTACAACTTGGTGAGTTGCCGCTATATATAATTGATGGGGTCATGTACCTAGGGTAGGGTCACGGACCTGATCTAAGTACCTTGCCCAAGGACACCCTTAGAAGAGGTCGCCTTCCAGTCGACCAACGAGGGACTCACTCGACTGACTTGAAGGACTCGACCACGAAGACTCACTCGACCACCAGAAGGTCAAGAGGCACTCTGCACTGCAACGGCCTGTAATTAAGTAGACTTTATGATAGTAAAGACACTTTATGTGGGGCGTTACCAGTAACGCCCCGGACTTAACTCACCTTAAACCCTCTCCTACGTGGGCTGGCTGGGGTCCTGGCGCACTCTATATAAGCCACCCCCCTCCACAGGTAGAAGGGTTCGGCACCTTGTAACTCATATACTCATAATCCACTCGACCGCCTCCGGGCTCCGAGACGTAGGGCTATTACTTCTTCCGAGAAGGGCCTGAACTCGTACATCCCTTGTGTTTACAACCTCTCCATAGCTAGGACCTTGCCTCTCCATACCTACCCCCCACTCTACTATCAGGCTTAGAACCACGGCAGTTGGCGCCCACCTTGGGGCAGGTGTTTTAGCAATTTTGTGGAGAAGTTGCGATTCTTCCGAGTACTTACATCATGGTGGCTGCTGGAGTTTTGGTTGAGGGTCGAGAGATCCGTCTTGGCGCTCTCACCTTCATCGCCGACGACTCAGCCTGGCTCTAGGAGGCTCCACTCGACGTTGATGCGCTCCCCGTCCGCGGTGCGACGCATTTTCGCGCATGTGTCCGCGGCATTCTACTGCGGCAACCGTCGACGCCGTATCGGTCGACTCCCCCATCGTCCACCCTCCCGGTCTCCTGCCAGCGCAAGCGCTCGGGCCGGTCGAGGCTTCAGCGGTGGGTGAGACACGCGGTGGCTCGTCAGATGGCCACCACTCATGTTGCGGCAATCGAGCCCGACGAATCTCTCTACGACCTGTTCGATCTGTCGACTGGCTCCATAGAGACTGCATCCGAGTGCGATAGCAGTGATCCAGCGGCGGAAATATTGATGGTCGACGGGCCCCGCAGTCCCCCTGGCTTCGCCCGTGATGGTGGGGCAGGCGACGGAGGCGACCCTGCACGAGGCCACGAAGAGTACCAGCCCGAGCCACTCGACTCTTTGCAAAGAGAGGAACTTCGCCGCAGGAACGTGGATGCCCTGCGTACTCCCATCGCAGGAGAAACCCCCGAGGCTCGCGCCTTGGAGGAGGCACGTTTGGCCAATTTGGCCGAACGCACTCGACTGGAGAATCTTCAGCGAGCACTCGACGAGCGCGCGCGGCAACGAGTTCCCGACAACAGTCGACGTCAACTCTTCCCGCCGACTCAGGTATATCGAACCCCAATCCAGAATTTAGCAGCTGCGACCCGTATAGCAGAGTCTATCCAGCCTTCTCAGTCGGAAGCTGGCAGAGGCTTGATGCAGATCAGGGATCTGCTCCGGGCAGCAGGAGATCAGAATTCAGCCGTGTCGCAGTCGCGCAATAGAATTCACAGTCGATCCGTCACTGCGAATACGGTTCAGTCGGCTCACAGCCCCAGATCGCCTCCGCGGCGTGAAGGGCGCGAGAATCGGCGAGACCACTATGGTGACCGACTCGACCGAGATGATGGGCGTCGAGTGCCCAATTCCCCTCCGAGGGGTGGGTCTTACGCTCCTCGGCAGCAAGATGACAGGCGTCAGTTCAGTACAGGGCGAAGGGTTCCAGTCGACCCCAGAGAACCAGGCTTCGACGCGCGATCCATTATCGTGCAAGGTTTGGTCGACCGGAACAGAGCCCATCGAGGTGGACTCGACAGAGATGCGCCCACAAGCAGTCGAGTGCATGTTTCTGGTCCTGAATGTTTCAGCAGAGCTATCAGAGCCGCAGTTATTCCCCCCAATTTCAGGTTGGCAACAGGAGTCAGCAAGTTCACTGGTGAGTCCAAGCCTGAAACTTGGCTTGAGGACTACCGAGTGGCGGTTCAGATTGGTGGTGGGAACGATGAGGTGGCCATGAAGCATTTGCCTCTCATGCTGGAAGGTTCTGCCAGGGCATGGTTGACTCAATTACCTCCTAGCAGCATTTACACTTGGGAAGATCTGTCCCGAGTGTTCATCAGAACGTTTGAAGGAACTTGCAAGTGACCAGCTGGATTGACAGAGTTGCAAGTCTGCGTGCAGAAGACCAATGAGACTCTCAGAGAGTATATTCAGAGATGGATCACTTTGCACCACACTGTGGAGAATGTGTCTGATCATCAGGCAGTCTGCGCCTTCAAAGATGGCGTCAAGAACAGAGAACTGAGTTTGAAGTTTGGTCGAACCGGTGACATGACCTTGAGTCAGATGATGGAGATTGCTACCAAGTACGCCAACGGCGAAGAAGAAGACCGACTCCGAAGCGGCAAGCACAAGCCGAGTCAGTCGGAAAAAGGAAACACCAGTCGGAAACAGAAGCGGAAGGCTGAACCGGCAGCTCCTGGAGAGGCTCTGGCCATGACTCAAGGAAAGTTTAAAGGGAAACCAAAAGGATCCTGGAACCCTAAGAAGGTGAAGGATAAATAAGGGAACGACGTGATGGATATGCCGTGTCACATCCACACGAAGAAAGACGAAGAGGGGAATATCATCTACCCGAAGCACACCACTCGCCAATGTCGACTCCTGATCCAGCAGTTTCAGGGAAAACAGTCTAAGGACAAGGAGAAGGAGTCGGACAAGGCCGAAGACAAGGAGGACAGTGAGGGAGGATATCCACATATCAACTCCACTCTGATGATCTTTGCAGATGTGGAAAGCAAGAGTCGATTGAAAGTCATCAACCGAGAAGTGAACATGGTTGCCCCAGCAAAAGCAAATTATCTGAAATGGTCCCAAATACCCATCACATTCGACCAATCTGATCACCCGACTCATATTGCCACCCCCTGGTAGGCAAGCTTTGGTGGTTGATCCAGTTGTCGAAGGCACTCGACTGACAAAAGTGCTGATGGACGGTGGAAGCGGGCTGAATTTGTTGTATGCCGACACATTGAAAGGAATGGGCATTCCGATGTCCCGACTGAGCACCAGTAACATGAGCTTTCATGGAGTTATACTAGGTAAGAAAGCCGAGTCACTCGGCCAAATAGCTCTGGACGTGGTGTTTGGTGATTCGAAACATTTTCGCAAAGAAAAGTTGACGTTTGAGGTCGTGGATTTTCAGAGTGCATATCATGCCATTTTGGGGAGACCAGCTTACGCACGGTTCATGGCTCGACCATGCTACGTGTACCTCAAATTGAAGATGCCCGGCCCCAAAGGGGTGATCACTGTCACCGGTGATCGGAAAAAGGCAGAAGAGTGCTTTCAGAAGGGCTCAAAGATTGCCGATTCCCAGGTGACAGCGGTCGAGTTCGAGGAATACAAGCAAAACGCAGATCCGAGTGACTTGCTGCGATCCAAGAAACCCGCCACAGAGTCTGCATTCCAGTCGTCCGGCGAGACGAAGCCTGTTCACATTCACCCGACCGACCCCGATGCAGCTCCGACCCGCATCTCCACAACACTCGACCCAAAATAGGAAGAAGCGCTCATCCAGTTCCTCCGTGAGAACTGGGACATTTTTGCATGGAAGCCCGCTGTCATGCCAGGTGTTCCCAGGGGACTGGCTGAGCATCGCCTAAGAGTCGACTCATTTGCAAAACCAGTCAAAGAGCATCTTCGGCGGTCCGCCGTCCAGAAGAGAAAAGCCATTGGTGAGGAAGTGGCTCGACTGTTGGCGGCAGGATTTATCCGAGAGATATACCACTCCGAGTGGCTCGCTAATGTCGTCATGGTTCCTAAGAAGGACAAGTCGCTCCGAATGTGCATTGATTTCAAGCACATCAACCGAGCCTGCCCGAAAGATCATTTTCCTCTCCCTCGCATAGATCAAATTGTTGACTCGACCGCGGGATGCGAGAGATTATCTTTTCTAGATGCCTATTCCGGGTACCACCAGATCCGTTTGTACGGACCCGACGAGGTAAAAACAGCTTTCATCACTCCATTCGGGTGCTTCTGCTATATCACCATGCCGTTCGGCCTCAAGAATGCCGGAGCCACATTTATGCGAATGATTCAGAAGTGTCTACTCACTCAAATCAGTCGGAATGTGGAAGCATATATGGATGATATCGTTGTCAAGTCACGAAAAGGTTCCGACCTGCTCGCTGATCTCGCCGAAACATTTGCCAACCTCGGAAGGTATGATATCAAGCTCAATCCATCAAAGTGCACATTTGGAGTTCCTGGTGGCAAGTTACTCGGTTTTCTCGTTTCCGAACGGGGAATCGACGCTAATCCAGAGAAGATCGGCACTATTCTCTGAATGAAACGCCCTGTGCGAGTGCACGATGTCCAGAAGCTTACTGGATGCTTGGCCGCATTAAGTCAATTCATCTCACGACTCGGTGAAAAGGCATTGCCTCTTTACCGACTGATGAAGAAGGCAGACAAGTTCGAGTGGACTCCAGAAGCTGATGCAGCGTTTGCCGAGCTAAAAGCTCTGCTCTCCACCCAGCCGGTGCTTGCTGCTCCAATCAGCAAAGAGCCTCTGTTGCTCTATATCGCAGCCACAGGACAAGTCGTCAGTACTGTGCTTACGGTCGAGCGGGAAGAAGAAGGAAAAGCTCTCAAAGTTCAGCGCCCAGTGTATTATTTGTCTGAAGTCTTGACTCCATCCAAGCAGAGATATCCTCATTATCAGAAGCTTGTGTATGGAATATACATGACCACAAAGAAGGTTGCTCATTACTTCTCTGATCATTCCATCACAGTCGTAAGCGACGCTCCACTATCAGAGGTTTTGCACAACAGAGATGCAACTGGTCGAGTGGCCAAATGGGCGATTGAACTTCTTCCCCTTGATATCAAGTTTGAGGCAAAGAAAGCCATTAAGTCCCAGGCAATAGCAGATTTCCTCGCTGAGTGGATTGAACAGCAGCAGCCGACTGAAGTTCACTCGGAGCATTGGACCATGTTCTTTGATGGCTCTAAGATGTTGAATGGTTCCGGTGCTGGGGTTGTCCTGGTTTCCCCCAGAGGAGATAAGCTCAGGTATGTGCTCCAGATTCACTTTGATTCCTCCAACAATGAGGCAGAATATGAGGCCCTCTTATATGGATTGCGCATGGCCATTTCACTCGGCGTCCGTCGCCTGATGGTCTATGGCGACTCGGATTTAGTGGTCAACCAAGTGATGAAGGAGTGGGACGTGAGAAGCCCAGCCATGACTGGATACTGCAGTGCAGTGAGGAAGCTGGAAAAGAAGTTCGAGGGGTTGGAGCTCCATCATATACCCCGACTAAAAAATCAAGCAGCTGATGATCTAGCAAAGATAGGTTCCAAGAGAGAAGCCATTCCGAGTGGTGTGTTCTTGGAGCATATACACACTCCGTCAGTCAAAGAAGATCCTTTCACCGAAGAAGCTCCACAGCCCAAGAGTGCCACAGATCCGACTGAGGTTGAAGTCCCAGTAGTGGTCGACTTGATCATGGAGATCTTGGTGGTCATTCCCGACTGGACAGTTCCATATATCGCGTATATCCTGAGAAAAGAGCTTCCGGAGGATGAAGAAGAGGCTCGACAGATCGTCCGTCGATCTAAGGCCTTTACCGTAATCAAAGGACAATTATACAGAGAAAGCGCGACTGGAGTTGGTCAGAAGTGCATAACACCAGAAGAAGGTCGACTCATCCTCAATGATATCCACTCGGGGACCTGTGGTCATCATGCGTCCTCTCGGACCATCGTGGCCAAAGCATACCGAGCCGGATTTTACTGGCCAAAGGCGAATGAAATGGCAAAGGAGATAGTGGATAAGTGCGAGGGATGTCAGTTCTACTCGAATATGTCGCACAAGCCTGCATCGGCTCTGAAGACCATCCCACTCGTCTGGCCTTTCGCAGTATGGGGGTTGGACATGGTCGGTCCTTTGAGAACAGGACGAAGCGGCTTCACGCATGTACTGGTGGCAGTCGACAAGTTCACCAAGTGGATCGAGGCTAAACCAATCAAGAACCTTGACACCGGTATTGCTGTTAGCTTCATCAGGGAACTAATATTCAGATATGGAGTCCCGCACAGCATCATTACGGATAATGGATCGAACTTTGACTCGGAGGAATTCAGAGATTTCTGTAACTCCCAAGGCACACGGGTCGACTACGCTTCAGTCGCCCATCCGCAGTCGAATGGACAAGAAGAGCGAGCTAATGGCCTGATTCTCAAGGGATTGAAACCCCGACTGATGCGTGATCTCAAGCATGCAGCTGGAGCTTGGGTCGACGAACTTCCCTCAGTGCTTTGGGGGCTGCGGACCACACCTAATCGGTCGACCGGAAGAACTCCATTCTTCTTGGTCTACGGAGCTGAAGCAGTCTTGCCGAGTGATCTTCTCCACAATGCTCCTCGAGTTGAAATCTACAACGAAGCAGAAGCTGAACAAGCGCGGCAGGACGCAGTCAACCTTTTAGAGGAAGAAAGGGAGATGGCTCTGATCCGGTCGACCATCTACCAACAAGATTTGCGTCGTTTCCACGCCAGAAATGTGAGAGGTCGAGCCTTCCAGGAAGGAGATTTGGTTCTCCGAGTGGATCAGCACAAACCACACAAGCTTTCTCCTTCTTGGGAAGGTCCCTTCATCGTCACCAAGGTTCTCCACAACGGGGCGTACCGTCTTTACAACGTCGAGCATAATATCGACGAGCCCCGAGCTTGGAACGCGGAACTACTCCTCCCATTTTACACTTAAGGTTTATCACTCGGATGAGTTGCAATAAAGTACTTCTGTAGTTCATGGACCTCAAAATAATAGTGTCATAGTTCCTCCATAATTTTTGTCACTTTTTATTTTTGTCCAATAAAATTCCCTCTCAGTGGGTGACTTAGCCGCGAATCCATTTCGCCTAAGTTTGTAAAAATCCTACCGAGTGGTGAGCCAGACTCCCACTCGGAGGCTTAGCTGCGAATCCGTTTCGCCTAAGTTATCGAAATCCTACCGAGTGGTAAGCCAGACTTCCACTCGGGGGCTTAGCTGCAGCCCTGTGCTCACCTAAGTTATAAAAAATCCTACCGAGTGAAGAGCAAGCCTCTCACTCGGGGGCTTAGCTGCAGCCCTGTGCTCGCCTAAGTTATAAAAAATCCTACCGAGTGAAGAGCAAGCCTCTCACTCGGAGGCTTAGCTGCAGCCCTGTGCTCGCCTAAGTTATAAAAAATCCTACCGAGTGAAGAGCAAACCTCTCACTCGGGGGCTTAGCTGCAGTCCAAGCACTCGCCTAAGTTATAAAAAATCCTACCGAGTGAAGAGCAAGCCTCTCACTCGGAGGCTTAGCTGCAGTCCAAGCACTCACCTTAGTTATAAAAATCCTAC
>NC_041382.1:439238539-439276140 GCF_002162155.2 Triticum dicoccoides
AGTCCAAGCACTCGCCTAAGTTATAAAAAAATCCTACCGAGTGAAGAGCAAGCCTCTCACTCGGAGGCTTAGCTGCAGTCCAAGCACTCGCCTAAGTTATAAAAATCCTACCGAGTGAAGAGCAAACCTCTCACTGGGGGCTTAGCTGCAGTCCAAGCACTCGCCTAAGTTATAAAAATCCTACCGAGTGAAGAGCAAACCTCTCACTCGGGGGCTTAGCTGTAGTCCAAGCACTCGCCTAAGTTATAAAAATCCTACCGAGTGAAGAGCAAACCTCTCACTCGGGAGGCTTAGCTGCAGCCCAGTGCTCGCCTAAGATATAAAAATCCTACCGAGTGAAGAGCAAACCTCTCACTCGGAGGCTTAGCTGCAGCCCAGTGCTCGCCTAAGATATAAAAATCCTACCGAGTGAAGAGCAAACCTCTCACTCGGAGGCTTAGCTGCAGCCCAGTGCTCGCCTAAGTTATAAAAATCCTACCGAGTGGTAAGTCGGACTTCCACTCGGAGGCTTAGCCGCAGCCCAGTGCTCGCCTAAGTGGACTAAAGAATAAGTCGATTGCAGTAAAGGCACCTTGCTTTGAAACTGCAAAAGACATTTCGAGCCAAAAGCAATCGTATTCAAGCACCAAATTCAAGTTTGAATCGATATCTAAAGGAACCGAAAGTGCTCAGGCGTTAAGCCCGTTAAGGTTTATCGGTTACAATTCCACTCGGCATACCGAGGCAAATTTAAAGCGTCGAGCTAGAAGAAGTTTTTTACCCCTCCTGTGGAGGGCTGGAAGGTGCAACAAACTCATCAAGGTCAATTCCGTCGGCGATCCGAGTGGCAGCCGCAAGGAAAGTTTCCATAAAGGACCTGAAGTCGTGTTTCTTGGTGTTGGCCACCCGGAGGGCCGCCAGCTTCTCTTCTCGCGCATCTTTGCAGTGGACTCGGGCCAGACACAGAGCAACATCTGCACCGCACCGAGCCGAGGACTTCTTCCATTCCTGCACTCGACCAGGGATCGTGTTCAAGCGAGCCATCAGCGACTCAAGGTCATTCTGAAGTGTCTCCCCAGGCCAGAGCGTCGAGTCGATGCGAGATGTGGCGGCCTTCAGCCTTGCGAGATAGTCCACGACAGCTGCAACACGAGACTCCAGTCGGAAAACATCCATGGCAACTTCGTCGTTCACCAGAGAATTGACGGGGTCGAGGTTTGGCTCCAGTCGGCTAGTTTCTTCTTCAAAGTTTTGGCAAAATTCTGCAAGGATGATCACTGAGTCAAGGGGATGTTCGAATGGAAAAACCACGATTGGAAATGTTTGCCGAGTATAGAGGTTTACCTTCAAGCATAAGAAACAGCTTCTTGGCAAGACCACTCAGGAAGGCCTCCAGATCATTTTTCTTCCCAGTCAACTTACTGACTTGGTCGGTCAGGGCAGCTTTATCAGTTTTCAGTCGACTGACCTCCTTGTTGGCGATCCCAAGAGCAGCTTTCAGATTGGTATTGTCTTGTTCAAGCTTGGTGACTGAAGCTAACTTCTCGTCAGCAAGCTTGATCTTCTCAGCTAGTTCGAGGTCTTTCTTCTGTTGGGCCTCCCTTACCTTACCTGCAAGTTACAGCAAGATCAGATTTTGAAACAAGCAAGGGGAAAAGCAGTCGCCAGGGTCTCACCAAACATACCTTCGGTCTCCTCCTTTGCCTTCGTCAGCTTCTCCTGAACCAGCTTCAAGCTCAGCTCGAGTTGAGTGTGCTTGTTTTCCAGCTCAGAGTAGCGAGCCACAAGATCACAGGAGTTCTGCGAAGAACCAATCGACTAAATGTCAAATATAATTCACTTCCAAGTGAAAAAGGAAAAATCACACGTTTCTAAGACTACAGCCGAATACAAGCATTCGACCGTAGTCTCGGGGACTACACCCAGTGGGTGCACTCAGCGTGCCCCCACTAATCCTGTTGAAGATAGAGTCGACAGTCGACCTCAAAAAAAAAGAGATGTATTCTTTAAGACTGTAATCAACTGCAAGCAGTCGACCACAGTCTCGGGGACTACACCCAGTGGGTGCACTCAGCGTGCCCCCACCGGTTTGTGAAATCCAGTCGACATAGTCGACTGACAGAAAGATTGACATCATAAAGCCTAAGGCCGACTGCCAGCAGTCGACCCTAGCCTTGGAGACTACACCCCAGTGGGTGCACTCAGCGTGCCCCCACTAATCCTATTAAAGACAGAGTCGACCAGTCGACCGGTTTGCGAAATCCAGTCGACTTGGTCCAATGACAGAAAGACTGAAATTATAAAGCCTAAGGCCGACTACCAGCAGTCGACCTTAGCCTTGGGGACTACACCCAGCGGGTGCACTCAGCGTGCCCCCGCTAACATGGAGTTTAATCGACACACCCAGTGGGTGACTACTATAAATTCTGGAAAGGAAAAGTTTTTGGTAGCATATCCTAACAGAACAAACGGTGGTCGACTGACCTGAACATTGCTTTGGAGGGCAGAACTGGCGTCATAAGCTGCCTGGCTCGCATCCCGGATGGTCTTCAACTGCTCCATCATGATTCCTGCCTGGCGTATCGCCTCCTTCGCCGCGCCAGCTTGGTCCTCTGGGACGTGGTGCGTCGTGAAGAGGGAGGGCTGCTGAGCACTCGTCAGTGGATCTGCGAAGGACACCGTGTGTCGAGTGGTATTCTCTTCCTCCGCAATCAGAATCTCAGGCGCCGTCACATCCTGGGGCACCTTGCTGGCGGACGCTTTCCTACTCCTTCTGCGCTTCAGCGGTTCCTCATCCTCATCATCATCAGGGAGATTGATAACAGCATTGGGTGGAGCTACGGAGAAGAATCAGGATCAGAGATCGCGAGTCAGTCGACTAAAAACGGCGTTAAGAATATAGTACCTGGTTTTGAAGTTGCTGCGTCCTCCATCTCATGGTCATCAGCCCGGGCTGAGGTCTCAGAAGTAGCAGCACTGCAACTCCAAAGAATCAGTCGACTAACTTCAGCGTCAACCAGAGACAAAGTTCACACAAAATAAGAAGACTTAAGCAGCACGATTACCCTGATATGGTGGGGATGGACACCTTCATCTTCGGCAGGAGCTTGATCGGCTTCGACGGGGCCGCCCTGGGCTGCTTCGGCGCCTTTTCAGTCGGCACCGGAGAGGTGGTCCGAGGGCGCTTGGTCGACTGAGCAACGGTCGCAACCCCCTTGCCACATTCAGTCGAAGGGTCGTGGACAAGCTTCGACCGCCTTTCTGAGCGCGGTGGTACAACCTCCTCCTCCTCTTCTTCCTCGTCTTCAACGTCATCTTCATCACCGTCATCATCATCATCGTCATCATCATCCTCAGCAACGTCCGAGTCCCATTCCTCCTCCTCCTGGCTCTCGCCCCCACTCGCCTCACCCTCCTCAGTCGGAGCTTGTGCCCCATTGGGCATCGAGTACAGCTCGGTGAGGGCCTGGTAGATATCAAGACAAGGATCAATCGACCAGTCGGCAGGATAAACAGAAACGAATGTGACAAGAACACAGTGGAGAGCAGAGCAGACATACCTTGTTTGGATCGCTGTTGTGGTCGAGTGGAGGAATCCTTCTGGATCCGCGTGGGTTATCCTTGTTTCCGGTAACGGCGGCCATCCATCTTTCTAGAGTGACATCGTCGACTGCTTCTGGATGGACTCGAGTCTCGTCTTCAGTCCCACAGTACAACCACATGCAGTGGCTCCGGAACTGAAGGGGCTGGATACGACGCCTAAGGAAGACCTCCAGGAGATCCATGCCCGTCACTCCCTCCCGAACCAACTGCACCACGCGCTCCATCAACATCTTCACGTCAGCTTTCTCCTCCGGAATCAACTTCAGAGAGGAGGTCTTGTTCACTCGGTCCATGGTAAACTGAGGGAGTCCACTCGACTTCCCCGGCGTCGACTGGTCCTGGCAGTAGAACCAGGTCGACTGCCAGCCTCTGACTGACTCGGGAAAGGTCATGGGCGGGAAGGTGCTCTTATTCCTCACCTGGATCCCCAGACCCCCACACATTTGGACGACTCGGGTTCTTTCGTCGCCTGGGCTCGCCTTCTTCACGGTCTGAGAGCGACACGTGAATATATGCTTGAACAAGCCCCAGTGCGGTCGACAGCCCAGGAAACCCTCACACATGGACACGAACGCGGCAAGATAGGCGATAGAATTTGGGGTAAAGTGGTGGATCTGCGCTCCAAAGAAGTTCAAGAAGCCACGGAAGAAAATACTCGGCGGCAAAGAAAATCCATGATCAACATGGGTGGCCAAGAGCACGCACTCACCCTCTTCTGGCTGGGGCTGCCACTCCTTCCCCGGAAGCCTCGCAGCTCCATGGGGGATCAAGCCCTCGTTGGCCATGTCGAGGAGATCTTTCTCTGTGATGGTCGATTGGATCCAGTCTCCTTGGACCCAGCCCTTCGGCAGGCGGGATCTGGACGAAGACCCGCCGCGGCTGGTAGATCTCCCCTTCGCCTTCTCCAACGCTGACGCCTTCTTCGCGCGTTCCAGCGCCGCCGTCTTCTCCTTGGCCATGGTTGCCGGCGAGACGCGCGAGGGGAAGTTGTGCGGGGGTGAGAGCGAGCGTGCTGGACGGGGACGAAGGGAGCAGAGAGAGAGAGAGAATGCTGAGGCACAGTACAAAAAATCCTCGCCGGGCGCATTTATAAGGTCCCTTCCGAGTGGATGACAGGTGGGCCCGGTCGATCTAATCATATCCAGGAACAATTATACAGACGGGATACGTGGCGAAGAAAGCGGCGCGGAGATCGAGGCGTCTATGTCCCGTCCCATCCGAACGCCGCGGTCTGCTCCGCTTCGCGCGCGTCCCCAAATTTCGCATCCCGCGGAATCCGCGAACGGCAGATCGGTCTGTCAGATGCGGGGTTTCCCGCGATCCGTCGCTCGGAGATCGTCGAAGCCCGAAAGATCACTCGACGAAAGAAGAGAATGGATCGAGTCGACTGAAGACAAGTTGCTCACAATCGACAAAGAGATTCTTTGGTCCAGAACAACGCACGACCAGTGTGCAAAGGTTAATCGGAAACAACATCAACTCCTTCCTCACTCGAAGCCTCAATCCATTTGGGGGCTAATGATGGGGTCATGTACCTAGGGTAGGGTCACGGACCTGATCTAAGTACCTTGCCCAAGGACACCCTTAGAAGAGGTCGCCTTCCAGTCGACCAACGAGGGACTCACTCGACTGACTTGAAGGACTCGACCACGAAGACTCACTCGACCACCAGAAGGTCAAGAGGCACTCTGCACTGCAACGGCCTGTAATTAAGTAGACTTTATGATAGTAAAGACACTTTATGTGGGGCGTTACCAGTAACGCCCCGGACTTAACTCACCTTAAACCCTCTCCTACGTGGGCTGGCTGGGGTCCTGGCGCACTCTATATAAGCCACCCCCCTCCACAGGTAGAAGGGTTCGGCACCTTGTAACTCATATACTCATAATCCACTGGACCGCCTCCGGGCTCCGAGACGTAGGGCTATTACTTCTTCCGAGAAGGGCCTGAACTCGTACATCCCTTGTGTTTACAACCTCTCCATAGCTAGGACCTTGCCTCTCCATACCTACCCCCCACTCTACTGTCAGGCTTAGAACCACGACAATAATAGCATTGGTTCGCCAACAGTTGGCGTGGCCATGATTGGGTTGGTGGCCAGGATGGCTTTTATTTCTTCCAGTCCGGCCATGGTTGCGTCCGTCCACTCGAAGTGTTCGGTGCGCCGAAGAAGGCGATAAAGGGGAATTGCCTTTTCTCCTAATCGGGAGATAAAGCGGCTTAAAGCCGCCACACATCCAGTCAATTTCTGGATTTGCTTGAGGTTAGTTGGGATAGCCAACTGCGACAGAGCTCGGATTTTAGCTGGATTTGCTTCAATTCCTCTACTGGAGACGATGAAGCCCAGGAGCTTTCCGGCGGGAACACCGAAAACGCATTTTTCCGGATTGAGCTTAATGTCGTATGTTCGGAGATTGGTGAACGTGAGCCTCAAGTCGTCTATTAAAGAGTCGATGTGTCTGGATTTAATGACCACATCGTCTACATATGCCTCCACAATCTTACCGATCTGCTTTTCCAGACATGTTGGATCATGCGCTGATATGTTGCGCCGACGTTTTTGAGCCCGAAGGGCATTGTGTTAAAACAGAAGGGGCTGTATTGCATGATAAATGCCGTTGCGGCTTGATCAGACTCCGCCATCTTAATCTGGTAGTAACCGGAGTATGCGTCGAGGAAGCACAATGATTCGTGTCCTGTGGTAGCGTTGATGATTTGATCGATGCGAGGGAGTGGGAAGGGATCCTTTGGGCAAGCCTTATTAAGGTCTTTCAAGTCGACACATAGGCGCCAAGATTTGTCCTTCTTTGGTACCATCACCAGGTTTGCTAGCCAATCCAGATGTTTTATTTCTTTAATAAATCCGGCTTCCAGTAGCTTGGCCAGCTCCTCTCCCATGGATTGTCGCTTAGGTTCGGAGAAACGGCGAAGAGACTGCTTGACCGGCTTGAATCCTTTTAGAATATTAAAGCTATGCTCGGCCAATCTGCGTGGGATTCCTGGCATGTCTGAAGGGTGCCAGACGAATATATCCCAATTCTCGCGCAAAAACTCCCGTAGTGCGGCGTCTACAACGGGGTCTAACTGTGCTGCAATGGATGATGTTTTTGTAGGGTCCATTGAATGGACTTGGAATTTAACTATTTCGTCTGCTGGTTTAAAGGAGGTGGACTTGGATCTTTTGTCTAGTATCACGTCGTCCTTGTCCATCGAGGAGCACATCGCGGTTAACTCCTCCGCCACAAGGGCTTCAGATAATGCCTCGAGGGCTAGTGCGGCTGTTTTGTTCTCGGCGTGGAGTGCTATGTCTGGATCACTAGCTAGAGTGATGATTCCATTGGGTCCGGACATTTTGAGCTTCATGTACCCGTAATGTGGTATGGCTTGAAAAATCGTGAATGCCTCCCACCCTAGAAGGGCGTGGTATCCGCTACTAAATGGGGCCACTTGGAATGTAATTACTTCAGACCTGTAATTCTCCGGCGTGCCGAATACCACATCAAGTGTGATTTTCCCAGCGCAACATACCTCCCGACTAAGGATGATTCCTCGAAAGGTAGTATTGCTTTGCTCCATATGGTTTCTGTCTATTTCCATTTTTTGGAGAGTTTCCTCGTAAATGAGGTTTAATCCGCTGCCGCCCTCCATGAGCACCTTAGTGAGCTGAAAGCCGTCCACAATTGGATTGAGGACCAAAGCGGCTAGTGCTCGGGCTGTTTGGAACTTAGGTTCGTCACTGGCATTGAAGGTGATAGCCGTGTCGCTCCATGGATTTATTGCTGCCATGTGGCAGACTTCGGCAAGGTTGCGGAGTGCTCGCTTACGCCTATTATTTGAGGCAAAGGTCTCGAAGACCGTAAATATTGTATTGTTATCCATGGGAAGGTGCTCTGAGGTATTTTGGGTGAGAAGATCCTCACCGCTTTTGGCCACCTGCCGGAGTACCCAACATGCTCTAAGGCTGTGTGTTGATATGGTATCCGCTGTACTATGGATTTTGCAGGGCCCGTTAAGCCATCCCTCCAATACGGTTCCATGCCCTGTAGTGGGATTTTGCTTCGTTGTAATTGAGTCAGGCGACTTATGAGAGTGCACCCTTTTAGTTCGGACTAGGGGTTTTGTCAGAGCCGGATTATCCCAAAATTGCGTTTGGGTTTTCCAGGCACTTTCCATCACACGGTATTTCTGTACTATGGCCGCCAAGTCAGCAAAGTGTGCTACGTCACGGTGACTTATGGCGTTAAGGACTCCCTTGTCCGTGCAATTGTTGCAAAACAACGAAATTGCCTCTTCCTCGCGACAGTCCTTGACCATGTTCAATACAAGGAGGAATCTGGCCCAATAGTGATGTACTATCTCTTGGGGCACTTGCCTAATGTGGGAAAGATCGTTTGTATCTGGGTGGGTGGGTGGATTTAAGTCCAGACCTTGACCCCATCTATGATCCCGGGGCGGGGGAGTTTCTGATCTTGGAAGTTCGGGCTCCACGATGTTGCCCTGTGGGTTCGGTATGCAGCCTGATTCTGGATTCAGGGTTAGGGCGGTGTCCTCCCATGAGCGAGTATCCGGCTCGGGGAGCTCGGAAATCCAGACATAGTTCATCCCTAGGATAGAGGGAGAATCAACGCATTGCTCCTCCACCACCGCTATCTGATGGGTGACCGGCGGAGAGTTAATCTCCCTTTGGTCGGGTTTGAGCCCGATCCGATCGTAGTCCGTAGTGACTCCCAGAGCGGCGATGCGATCCAAGAGCTCGTTCAAAGAGGAGAGCTCCATTGGATCCATCTGCTCGGCAAATTTCGAGCTGATGTGGAGGCTATTTTCGATGACCCGAGAAGTCATCATCAGCGCCGCGGCCGAGCTGGCGGTCATGACGAAGCCGCCTAGTCGGAGAGTTTCGCCTACAGCCATGGCTCCCCCAGAGGTGATGTTGTTCTTGACAACGAGGCGAGCCATCCTCCTTATGATGACAACACAGTGGAACTCTCAATGAAAGCACAAATGTTGGTGTCAAAACCAGCGGATCTCGGGTAGGGGGTCCTGAATTGTGCGTCTAAGGCGGATGGTAACAGGAGGCAGGGGACACGATGTTTACCCAGGTTTGGGCCCTCTTGATGGAGGTAATACCCTACGTCCTGCTTGATTGTTCTTGATGATATGAGTAGTACAAGAGTTAATCTACCACGAGATCAAAGAGGTTAAACCCTAGAAGCTAGCCTATGGTATGATTGTATGTTGTCCTATGTACTAAAACCCTCCGGTTTATATAGACACCGAAGGGGCTAGGGTTACACAAGGTCGGTTACAAAGGAGGAGATATACATATCCGTATTTCCTAGCTTGCCTTCCACGCCAAGTAGAGTCCTATCCGGACACGAGACGAAGTCTTCAATCTAGTATCTTCATAATCCAACAGTCTGGCCAAATGATATAGTTTGGCTGTCCGGAGACCCCCTAATCTAGGACTCCCTCAGTGGGCATCTCCATAGCCTATTGATTAGCCGTGTCAATGTGAGATTTTCTCCCTTTTTGTCTTCTCACACAACCTCAATCATCATATTTTATTCCACCCATAGTGCTATGTCCATGGCTTGCACTCATATATTGCGTGAAAGTTGAAAGAGTTTGAAAAGGCTAAGTATGAAACAATTTCTTGGCTTGTCATCAGGGTTGTGCATGATGAGAGCATTTTGTGTGACGAAAATGAAGCATGGCCAAACTATATGACTTTGTAGGGATAAGTTTTCTTTGGCTATGGTATTTTGATAGGACATAATTGCTTGATTAACATACTTGAAGTATTACTATTTTTATGTCGACAATAAACTTTTATCTTGAATCTTTCGGATCTGAACATTCATGCCACAATAGAGAAAAATACATTGAAGAATATTCTAGAAAGCATTCCACATCAAAAATTCTGTTTTTATCATTTACCTACTCGAGGACGAGCAGGTATTATGCTTGGGGATGCTTGATACGTCTCCAACGTATCTATAATTTTTGATTGTTCCATGTTATTTTATGATCTGTTTTGGATGTTAATGGGCTTTATTTTACAATTTTATATTATTTTTGGGACTAACCTATTAACTAGAGGTCTAGCCCAAATTGTTGTTTTTTGCCTATTTCAGTGTTTCGTACAAAAGGAATATCAAACGGAGTCCAAACGGAATGAAACCTACGGGAACATGATTTTAGGAAGAAACGTGGTCTAGAGGACTTGGAGTGGACGTCAAGAAATGAACGAGGCGGCCACGAGCCAGGGGGCGTGCCTACCCCCTGGGCGCGCCCTCCCCCTCGTGGGCCCCTCGTGGCTCCACCGACCTACTTCTACCTCCTATATATATATATATATTCATATACCCCGCAAACATCCAGGAGCACCACGAAACCCTATTTCCACCGCTGCAAGCTTCTGTACCCAAGAGATCCCATCTTGGGGCCTTTTCCGGAGAACCGCCGGAGGGGGCATTGATCACGGAGGGCCTCTACATCAACTCCATGGCCCCTCGGATGATGTGTGAGTAGTTTACTTCAGACCTTTGGGTCCATAGCTAGTAGCTAGATGGCTTCTTCTCTCTCTTTGGATCTCGATACATAGTTCTCCTCGATTCTCTTGGAGATCTATTCGATGTAATCTTCTTTTGCGGTGTGTTTGTCGAGATACAATGAATTGTGGGTTTATGATCAAGTATATCTATTAATAATATGTGAATCTTCTCTGAATTCTTTTATGTATGAGTGGTTTATCTTTGCAAGTCTCTTCGAATTATCAGTTTGGTTTGGCCTACTAGATTGATCTTTCTTGCAACGGGAGAAGTGCTTAGCTTTGGGTTCAATCTTGCGGTGCTCGATCCCAGTGACAAAAAGGGAAATGACACGTATTGTATTGTTGCCATCGAGGATAAAAAGATGGGGTTTATATCATATTGCATGAGTTTATCCCTCTACATCATGTCATCTTGCTTAAGGCGTTACTCTGTTCTTATGGCCTTAATACTCTAGATGCAGGCAGGAGTCGGTCTACTTGTCACGGACGTGATGCCTATATACATGATCATACCTAGATATTCTCATAATTATTCGCTTTTCAATCAATTGCTCGATAATAATTTGTTCACCCACTGTAATACTTATGCTATCTTCAGAGAAGCCACTAGTGAAACCTATGGCCCCCGGGTCTATTTTCCATTATACAAGTTTCCAATCTATTTTATTTTGCAATCTTTACTTTCTATCTATATCATAAAAATACCAAAAATATTTATCTTATTATTATCATCTCTATTAGATCTCACTCTTGCAAGTGGTCGTGAAGGGATTGACACCCCTTTATCGCGTTGGTTGTGAGGTTCTTATTTGTTTATGAAGGTACGAGGTGACTCGCGCGTGGTCTCCTACTGGATTGATACCTTGGTTCTCAAAAACTGAGGGAAATACTTACGCTGCTTTAGTGCATCACCCTTTCCTCTTCAAGGGAAAACCAACGCAGTGCTCAAGAGGTAGCAGTTCGCGCAAGCGAGCCCCCTACCTGGCACGCCAAAGATGTCGCGGGAAAATGCGGCCACCTATGGGACTAGGAGGTCCCTTGCTGGTTTGGCAGGGGGGCGGCACGTTCCACAAAGAGCAAACGAGCATGGGGTAGCATGACAGATATGACACGGGCAGTTTTACACAGGTTCGGGCCGCCGTGAGGCGTAAAACCATACTCCTGCTTTGGTAGATTGATGGTGGAAAGTCGGTGGTGGATGTAGTACAATTGCCCAGCAAGGGTTGCCTCAGGGCAGCAGTGACTACGCGCATATGGGGGTGTGAGTTATCCAACCTTCTAACCTAGTCTAAGGCCGCCATGGGCCTCCTTTTATAGATCAAGAGTTACCACAAATGGCAAAGTGGTCATTACGCACTGATAGGATAGCAAATAGTGCTATCATACCTAACTCTCCGGGCTGACAGGGCGCATTAAATGCACCATACAATGTCACATTGTTGGTCGGCCGACAAGGCTTGTCGGGATATCTTGCCAGCTTCACGCCTACTTACTTGACACATCGCAGGAGGAGTGTCATCTGTGGGTTTCTCCTGTAGAAAATGGCTGCCATGTGGTGAATGGTCGCCACTTAATCATATTGCGGCTTGACACCGCACAGATCGATGACATGGGTCATGGTGGAGTGGTTGGTGAGGTGGTTTTTCCTCCGTGTGCCCCGGCAGGCCCTGCCGGGACGCCTTGGCTGTCCGCTTCGATGTGTGGCCTCACCCCTTGTCAGGCTCGCCAGCCCGGAAAGGGAGGCCCTTCTTCTGATGATACCTTGTTTCTTTGTCTTCGTCTTGGTCCCTCTGATCTACATGTTGGTCCTTTGATTCTCTTGATCTCTTGTACTTTGACTTGGGCTGGTGCTTCGATCTCGTTCCCGTGCGTGTGTAAAGTCTGGGCAAGAGACCCAGCGTTTGTTGCACCGACAAGGAGAGACACATGTTCACCAAAGTTCGGCCCATCACGGTGGAGGTAAAGGCCTAATCCTGCTCTTGTTGCTTATTGCTTTAATATTGATTATAAAGCAGCGAATTCGCTTGACCTAGCTCTCAATTTATTGTAAGCTTCCCTATTCTATTGTAATGCTCGGATACAACTTTCTAAATTTGTAACTCCGACTCTTGCCTTTTTCGGAGATGAGATATGATTTCCCTTCGTGGTTGGGTTTTTATCTTTCGTTTTGCATTTTGTTCATGTCATGCTTTCATATCATGTCAACATGTGCATCACATTTGCATTCGGGTTCGTCTCATGCATCCGAGCATTTTCCCCTTTGTTCGTTTTGCAATCCGACACTCCCACGTGCACCGGCGCACCCCTCTTGTCTCTTTTTGTGAGCAGGTGTTAAACATTCTCGGAATGGACCGAGATTTGCCATGTGGCCTTGGTACACCACCGGTAGACCGCCTGTCAAATTTCTTGCCATTTGGAGTCCGTTTGATACTCCAACGGTTAACCGGGTTACCGCGATAGCCTCTTTGGTGTTGCAGCCCAACATCCCTCCAAAACGGCCCAACAACCCATCTAAACCATCTCCATGTCCTCCGTTGTCAGATCACAATCGTGTGGGAGAAAACTACACCTCTTTTGGACACTCCTATCTCCTCCTACCTATATAAAGTTCTTCCCTGTCCAAAATTCGTGCAGATTAAACCCTAACCTCCTTCCACCTCGCGCCGCCGGACAGATCTTCCCGCGCCGAACATGTCCGCGCCGCGGCCCCGGGCCAATCCCACATCGCCACATCGCCTTTCCCCACTGCCATGTCAGCGCCGCCGCTCCCTCGCACCGTGCCCGGCCCGCCGGGACCCGGATCTGGCCCTCCGGGCCCGAGCCGCCCGATCCCGCGCCTCCGCTCCTCGCCTACCGAGCGCCGCCGCCCGCCTCCTGTGCCGGTCGCTGCCAAACTCCGTCGCGGACCTGCCCGCGTTCGGCCATCACCGCGCTTCCCGGAGCTTCGGCCGCCGCCGTTAACCATCGGTGGCCATGCCAACCCCGGCTCTGGCCTTCTCCCTACGGGATCCGAGGGAGCCTGTCCGCCGGCGTGCCCCTCCGCATGCCGGAGTGTCGACCTGCGCTGATGTAGCGCCCCGGGACCAATGTGCCAGGTGTCTTCCAGTTATTCGCTGTTGTTGCCTTGTCATTGCTTGTGTGTCATGCATTACATATCATGTCATCATGTGCATTTCATTTGCATACATGTTCGTCTCATGCATCCGAGTGTTTTCCCCGTTGTCCGTTTTGCAATCCAGTGCTCCTATGTCACCCGGTGTCCCATTCTACCTCTTTTCATGTGTGGGTGTTAAATTTTTCCGAATTGGACCGAGACTTGTCATGCGGCCTTGGTTTACTACCGGTAGACCGCCTGTCAAGTTTCGTGCCATTTGGACTTTGTTTGATACTCCAATGATTAACCGAGGGACCGAAAAGGCCTCGTGAGTGTTGCAGCCCAACACCCCTCCAAAGTGGTCCAAAACCCACCTAAACCTCTCCCATCATCTCGGTTGTTCGATCACAATCGCGTGGCCGAAAACCGCACCTCATTTGGACTCTCCTAGCTCCCTCTACCTATAAATATGTGATCCCCTCCGAAAATCCCGCAGTCCAAACCCTAGATCCAACTCCCGCACGCCGCCGGACATGTCCGTCCCGCCGCTGGTCGTGTCCGCCACCGCCGCCACGTCGCTCCGGCCAATAGCAGGCCGCCACGTCATCACGCCGCCGCCCTCACCCAATCGGCGCCCGCCACCTCAGCCCACTGCGCCGCCCCACTTCGCCGCGGCACGCGGAGCCCATCGCGGGCCCGCGCGCCACCACCGCTCGCCCGCTGCGGCCCGGATCCCGCGCCGCCCGGCTCTTCTCTCCGCCGCCACCGCACCACCGCACGCCTTCGCCACCGGAGCAGACCAGCAGCATCCCCGCCGCCTTGTGGATCGCCGCCGCTCGCCGTGGTTGCTGGAGCGCCACCGGACCTCCACAGATCCGGCACCCTCGCCATGGATCTGGTTCCCCTGCGACCTCGCTGCTCCTTCGACCGTTCGCCGGAGTTTGTCAGCCTCGCCGGCCCCTCTCCGCCGGCCTTCTCCTCCTCGTCGCCTGTCCTCGTCGCCGCGAGCGCCGCCGTCTCCACCCGGATCGGATCCGGCCTCGCCGGATCTACCAGGGGCCTCCTCGCCGTGCCTCGAAGCTCGCCAGAGCTCTCTGCCTGCCATCGCCGGCGCCGCCATGGCTCGCTCGTTTTCCTGTTGAGGAGACGACGAGCGCCCGCGTGGGCCTCCTCCGCGCCTCGGCCTCCCAGGCCCAGCTCCAGCCGGCCCGCCTTGGCCTGCCCCTCCGTCCTTCGGTGCCTGGCCCGCTAGGTGAGCAGCCTCGACTATTCCCTGCCCCGGGTGCTGCTTAGCTATCGAGCGCTCATCCGTTTTTTCTGAAAAATCTGCTAAGTCCTGAGATATGCATATTTTATGCCCCTGTTCATCGCATCATAACTCTGTCATCGTAGCTCCGGTTCGTGCTTGTTGCATATCAAAATGTTCGCCTCGACGAGTACGTCATTTCATCTCAATGCATCATTTTCATTTGAGCTCATCTTGATGCCCGAAATGCTGTTGGAAAGAGGGCTATGTGATGAATTTGTCAGATCTGTTTCAGCAAATGGCAATTTGTCATTTTTGCCATGATTAATGTGTGCATGCTATGATGTTGAGCTCTACATGTGTTTTGTTATATGCCATGCCATATTTACAGGGGTGCTTGCCATGTATTTTTGTGATATTTGTGGTGACTAGCACAAGCATGCAAAGTAGCGTAATCGGTAATGCTGATTTCAGGGACTTAGAATTTCACTAAGTCCTTGTCCTGATTTTGTCGGTATGCCATATGTTCATGTTGTTTCCTAGTGATCCGTGCCTCTTTTCAGGATGATCAGTAAGGAGGTTCTGTTAACATTGTGGTGCTCTATCCATCCATGTCTTTGTTTGCATTTATGGAGCACCCTAGCTTGAGTTAATCGAGCTTTACTTTTGCTATTTCGTGAATCCTGGCAGATTGTTGACATGTTTAGCGATTTTGCTGACGATGTTGCTATTGATCCGTGCATGCTATGATGTTGTTCTTGCCATGTCTAGCTCCTATGACATTTCTTATTGATGGGTGTATGCTTAGTTTGTCATGTCATGCTCTGTAGTGAGTGCATCGAGCTCGTAAACATGTGTACTCGCTAATCTGTTTTGCATGCTCCAGTTTTTCACCAAGTCTGAATCTGTTTATGTTTTTGCCATGTTCTCATGCTTGCAATTGTATTTTCTGATCCCTTTTGGCTCAAGGTCACTAAGGGACTTTTGTTAAGTGCTTCGAGTAGCTTCATTCCATGCCTTGCTTTGCCATGTTAAGTTCCTGTAGCATGTACTTTTCATCCTCTAAAGTGTGCTTCCAGATGATAAATTCCAGACTTGTGTTAATTTCACTAAGTCTGAAACCTGTTATCATTTGCACTTTTGCCATGCTTGTTTGAACCTGTTAAGGGATGAACTAGCCGTAGCTCAGTGTTCATCTTTTGTCAAGCTTCATGAGTGGATCCCTACCATGTATTTTGTTGCCATGTTTGAGTGTTGTAGAATATTTAAATTGATGCATTTAGATGACAACTTGCTGATTATCGCATACCAGTGCCATATTTGTTTTGCTTGCCATTTCCAAACCGTGCATCTGATTCCGGTGATCTTTATATCCATTTCAACCGAAATCACTTCACCTTTCCAGTGGCACTCTTGGATTTCCAAGTTGAGGCCAGGTTCAATCATTTCTTTCCAATCTTGCATATTCATCGCATCCCGCATCCCGCATATCATACCATGTTCATGTGTGGTTGTTTACTATGTTGTGTTCTTCTTTCCGGTGTTGCTTCCTAGGCTTGGTTCTGAGAACGTCGCGTTTGTGAGGACACGTTCGAATATGTCCGTTTTTCTTCTTCATGGACTCGTTCTTCTTCCTTGCGGGATTTCAGGCAAGATGACCATACACTTGAAATCACTTCTATCTTTGCTTGCTAGATGCTCGCTCTTTTGCTATGCATATGTTGCGATACCTACCACTTGCTTATCATTCCTCCCATATTGTTGAACCAAGCCTCTAACCCAACGTGTCCTAGCAAACCGTTGTTTGTCTATGTTACCGCTTTGCTCAGCCCCTCTTATAGCGTTGTTAGTTGTAGGTGAAGATTGAAGCTTGTTCCATGTTTGGTACATGGATATTTGTTGGGATATCACAATATCTCTTATTTAGTTAATGAATGTATATACTTGGTAAGGGTGGAAGGCTCGGCCTTATGCCCGGTGTTTTGTTCCACTCTTATCGCCCTAGTTTCCGTCATATCGGTGTTATGTTCCCGGATTTTGCGTTCCTTACGCGGTTGGGTTATAATGGGAACCCCTTGACAATTTGCTTTGAATAAAACTCCACCAGCAATGCCCAACCTTGGTTTTACCATTTGCACTAACAACCTACCACCTTCCCTTGGGTTCTGCAGACTCAAGGGTCATCTTATTTTAACCCCCCCGGGCCAATGCTTCTCTAAGTGTTGGTCCGAACCGAGCTGCATGCGGGGCCACCTCGGGGAAACTTGAGGGTTGGTTTTACTCGTAGCTAGTCTCATCTGTGTGTGCCCTGAGAACGAGATATGTGCAGCTCCTATCGGGATTTGTTGACACATTCGGGCGGTGTTGCTGTACTTGATTTACCATTGTCAAGGATGTCTTGTAACCTGGATGCCGAGCTTGATCGGATTGTCTTGGGAGAAGGAATATCCTTCATTGATCGTGAGAGCTTGTGATGGGCTAAGTTGGGACACCCCTGCAGGGATTTGAACTTTCGAAAGCCGTGCCCGCGGTTATGGGCAGTTGGAAATTTGTTAATGTCCGGTTGTAGAAAACCTAAAGTTTATCTTAATTAAAATACATCAACCGCGTGTGTAACCGTGATGGTCTCTTCTCGGCGGAGTCCGGGAAGTGAACACGGTGTTGAAGTTATGCTTGACGTAGGTTGTTCTAGGATCACTTCTTGATCATAGTTGTTCGACCATGCTTTTGCCTTCTCTTCTCGCTCTCATTTGCGTATGTTAGCCACCATATATGCTAGTCGCTTGCTGCAGCTCCACCTCATACCTTTACCTTACCCATAAGCTTAAATAGTCTTGATCGCGAGGGTGTGAGATTGCTGAGTCCCCGTGACTCACAGATACTTCCAAAACCAGTTTGCAAGTGCCGATGTTACCGAGCAGGTGACGCAACCAAGCTCAAGGAGGATCTAGATGAAGATCTTCCCCTTTGTGCTGTTTTCGTTCTAGTCGATCAGTAGTGGAGCCCAGTTGGGACGGTCGGGGATCTATGTAGCTTTTGGGGTAGTCTTCTTTTATTTTGGCTCCGTAGTTGGGCCTTGATTATATTTGGATGATGTAATGCTTTATTCATGTAATTGTGTGAAGTGGTGATTGTAAGCCAACTATGTATCTCTTTCCCTTATGTATTACATGGGTTGTGTGAAGATTACCTCACTTGCGACATTGCTTTCAATCCGGTTATGCCTCTAAGTCATGCTTCGACACGTGGGAGATATAGCTGCATCGAGGGCGTTACAAGTTGGTATCAGAGCCTTCCCCGACCTTAGGAGCCCCCTGCTTGATCGAATCGTTGGCGTTTTTTTGAGTCTAGAAAAATATTTTGAGTCATCTAGGATTATATATATTAGAGAGTTAGGAATTCTTTTTACTCCTCAGTCCATTCGTCGCTCTGGTGAGGCATCCTGACGTAGAGTTTTGACTCTTCTCTTCCCAAATTTCACTAAATTGTTTTTAGGATCACGCGGGTATCTTGGAATCGTTCCGATGGTTTTGTGACGAGAACATTGTTCTTGGTGCCTCCTATCATTTAGGGGTTGTGGCAATGTCCCGGGGAGTTGAGCTCCGAGGTGTTGTCATCACAATTTTATCGTTGCAGTTCCGGAATACCTGAGATTAGTTTCGCCGACATCGAAAATCTCTTTTATGCAGTTGTTGGTGAGATAACCTCGACGCCACCCAGTACTGGGGCGGCAGTTCGGGAGTATTGCCATAACTCGTATAACAGATGCTTTTCGAAGGTTGATGTAAACGATTTCTGAAGGTTTCTTGGTTATGTGTTGAAGGATGGATACAACTGGATGTAGGATTTGTTAGTTTTGGGTGAGATATTATGCTTCCCCTGTATCCCCAACACCTGATTGCATAACCGGAAAGGTTCGGGAGTTTATAAGTGGGAATTCAAGTAGATCTTAAGATATCTTTCCGTCAAATGTATGATATGAAATTGGGGTTCGACGTCTAGTGGTCCGCCTATTCATGGTCGGTTTTACAGTGGTCTTGTTGTGTCTTAAAGAGTCCTTGGCTATGCCGACTCGGGGACGCTTCTTATGTCATGTGCACTGCCTTGTACATGATGGTGTTGTTCGATCGAGCCCGTGTAGGCCCCACCACGAAAACTTCGGACGAAATCTCTATCATATGTTTGTTCCTGCTTATTCGGCAAGCCAATCCTTTGTTTTGTTTTGTGGTATTCGAGTTGCTTCGAAGTAAAGTGTTGATTCCATACCTTTCCTAAGCGGTGTTCTCATATTTCTATGTGAATACTAAATCCTTCTCGATCATCGAGTTTGTCATGTCAATCCTTTTCACCGATGTGCTTCTCTTCAAGTGGATCCGATCATTTCAACATCCGCAAGATCAAGTATCAGTTTCTTCTGAACGGTGTTTGTTTCATCCGTCTCCAAGTTGCCTTTGTTTTTCCCGCCCACCCACCCTTTTTCGTCGAGGACTAAGATTTTTCTTAATCAAATATTCATTTTATTCATGTGAAGTCTCTTCTTTCTTTTCTTTCAATATTCTTATCCGGTGATTATCAGGAAGATTCTAACGGAGCTTCAAATTCGTCACTCATTCTCTTCTTCAGTGGATTCAAGTCAAGCTTTGTTGATCATACCCCTTTTTCCTCGTTTCAAATACCTTTTCATGCCGGTGCACCTCTTAATCATCCACTCCTTGCTATTCTTTTGTTCCGGAGTGCTCAAGATATCTCGAAGATTCATGTTTGTACTCTGCTTTCGTTCAAGATCTTTCGAGGATGTTATCTCATTCAAGCCATTTAAATCATCCGGCGCAATCTATATTTTAAATCATCAACGGTGTTTCTCTTGAGTGGGCCCTAACCCACAGGTCTTTTTCTAGGATCTTACCTGACTCTTCTATTTTCCCGGATCTACCATCAAATTCTTTTCGAAGTTTGATGTAAGAATGAATTGTCATCAGTCAAATGTCTTTCTCCAAGATCGGTTAAATTCTTTTCAATGTTGGCTCAACCTTTCCGTTATTCATTCCGGAGTGCCTCAACAATTTGGTGGTGTTTCTCGTTGTCATTCTCGGATTTGAAGACCGAAGAAGACTTTTCTCTCAATCTTGCTCCATTCTCTTCAAAGATTCGTGGCTCTAGCTTCGTGCCATCCTCTCATAATTGTTTTCGATTGTGGGAATTCTTTCACCTATCCGGTGTAATTCAAAATTCTTCTCAGTTTGATTATCTAGAGTCCATAAAATTCAGGTTTATTCATTCCAGCTTTCAGTTATCATTCTATAAATCTTACCGGTGCGTCGATCAAATATCCTCTAATCAGTTCATGATCTCTCTGTTCTCTTGAATCTAAACTCTCTGATGTATCTTCGTTCATTTGCTAATTCTTCTCGGTGTTTCTTTATCTTTTCTTCAATCGTTTTTTTTTCAATTCTTACGGTGGTTTGTTCAAGATTCTCTTCCATGGCTATCATATCAATTAATCGTTGTTTCAACTTGTCCGGCGGTTCGTCGAAGACCTTTCCAAGTGTATATTATATCTCTCTTAATCTTTTCTACAAGAATAAGTAATATGTCAAATCCGTTGCTTGTCATCAATTTAAATTGATGAAGGATACACATAACATAATTCTTATTCTTGCTTCATCCAAATGATTAATTCTTTATTCCGGAGGCTCATCAAATTCTCGGTTTCACTTGATTCATCTTTATTTTCCGGAGTTCCAAGTTTCAACTTATCTCGTCGCAGAGCTTCATCCAATCATCGCAAGGCTTCACCTTGTGTTTTCTACTTATCTTTCCTTTCGTTTGATCATCCTTTCATTATCAGAGTTCTTCGAGAGTTTCTTAATGATGGTTCATAAATGTTTTAATTCCTTCTCGAAGTGTTCATCAAGATTCTATTCAGAGGAGCTCAAGCATTCTCCATCTTGCTATCCGGAGTGCAATTCTTTCTTCCGTATCATTGGAGGTGGTATTACGTCATTCTTGATAATTTGAGTTCATGTTTCATGATTCACAGGTTGTTAAGAATGAGGTATTTAAACCCATCAATCTCTTCATTCGAGTTATCTTGGTTTATACTTTACCTAAAGCCTCCCATAAGGTTTGTTACTATTATGGTGCTTATAAACGACCCAAGTTCTTCGTTTATCCTCCCAGTGAATAAGTTTCTCGTGACCTTGTTGATATCAATCCAATCTTTGGTTTTGTTAGTGGCAGGTTGTCACCTCATAATTTGAGATGTATTCCATAAGACCATATCAAGCGTATTCTTTCCATTGTTGTTGTTCCAACAACTCCGCTCGACCCGTCTCCTAAGGATGCCTTCTCAAGCTCTTTTGTGGCAGAAGTTGGCATTTTCTTCTCAATTCTCCTATTTCAATTATCTATCTTCTATTTCTTCCTTCCGGAGGCGTTGTGATGTTTTTCTCTTCAACCCATCTTCTTGTTTTGTCAAGATCATGTTTTTTCGTGCTTATCCATTTAACCGGAGTGTGTGCCCGCTGCTTTAGTTCTTTATTTTATCATGCCTTGCATATCTTTCCAACCGGAGTGCTGTTCGAAGTTGCTCTTCCTTGTTTCTCTTTTCTAACAGAGTGTTTTCAACTTCGTTCATCTCCGTTGTATTCTTTTCTTGAAATGGTTTAACCTCTCAAGGCTCGTGGTTTCACTCGTTGTCAAAGAAGCAACTTAGCCTTACCTCTCCTCTTTTTCTTCCGTTTTCCCTCCGGTGCCATTCTAGATCTCGGGACGAGATCCTCTCGTAGTGGTGGAGTGTTGTAGCGCCCCGGGACCGATGTACCAGGTGTCTTCCAGTTATTTGTTGTTGTTGCCTTGTCATTGCTTGCGTGTCATGCATTACATATCATGTCATCATGTGCATTTCATTTGCATACATGTTCGTCTCATGCATGCAAGAATTTTCTCCGTTGTCCGTTTTGCAATCCGGCGGTCCTATGTCACCCGGTGTCCCTTTCTACCTCTTTTCGTGTGCGGGTTTAAAATGTTTCCGGATTGGATCGAGACTTGTCATGCGGCCTTGGTTTACTACCGGTAGACCGCCTGTCAAGTTTCGTGCCATTTGGACTTCGTTTGATACTCCAACGGTTAACCGAGGGACCGAAAAGGCATTGTGTGTGTTGTAGACTAACACCCCTCTAAAGTGGCCCAAAACCCACCTAATCCTCTCCCATCATCTCGGTCGTTCTATCACGATCGCGTGGCCGAAGACCGCACCTCATTTGGACTGTCCTAGCTCCCTCTACCTATAAATATGTGATCCCCTCCGAAAATCCCGCAGTCCAAACCCTAGATCCAACTCCCGCACGCCGCCGGACATGTCCGTACCGCCGCTGGACGTGTCCGCCGCCGCCGCCACGTCGCTCCGGCCAATAGCAGGCCACCACGTCATCACGCCGCCACCCTCACCCAATTAGCGCCCGCCACCTCAGCCCACTGCGCCGCCCCACTTCACCGCGGCCCGCGGAGCCCATCGCAGGCCCGCGCGCCGCCGCCGCTCGCGCGCTGCGGCCCGGATCCCGCGCCGCCCTACTCTTCTCTCCGCCGACACCGCGCCACCACGCGCCTTCGCCGCCGGAGCAGACGAGCAGCGTCCCCGCCGCCATGTGGATCGCCGCCGCTCGCCGTGGTTGCTGGCGCGCCACCGGACCTCCACGGATCTGGCACCCTCGCCATGGATCTGGTTCCCCTGCGACCTCGCCGCTCCTTCGACCGCTCGCTGGAGTTTGTCAGCCTCGCCGGCCCCTCTCCGCTGGCCTTCTCCTCCTCATCGCCTGTCCTCGTCGCTGCGAGCGTCGCCGTCTCCGCTCGGATCGGATCCGGCCTCGCCGGATCTACCATGGGCCTCCCCGCCTTGCCTCGAAGCTCGCTGGAGCTCTCTGCCTGCCGTCACCGGCGCCGCCATGGCCTCGCTCGTTTTCCCGTCGAGGAGACGACGAGCGCCCGCGTGGGCCTCCTCCCCGCCTCGGCCTCCCAGGCCCAGCTCCAGCCGGCCCGCCGCGGCCTGCCCCTCCGTACTTCGGGGCCCGGCACGCTAGGTGAGCAGCCTCGACTACTCCCCGCCCCGGGCGCTTCTTAGCTATCGAGCGCTCATCCGTTTTTTCTAAAAAATCTGCTAAGTCCTGAGATCTGCATATTTTATGCCCCTGTTCATCGCATCATAACTCTGTCATCGTAGCTCCGATTCGTGCTTGTAGCATATCAAAATGTTCGCCTCGACGAGTACATCATTTCATCTCAATGCATCATTTTCATTTGAGCTCATCTTGATGCCCGAAATGCTGTTGGAAGAGGGCTAT
Organism: Triticum dicoccoides; assembly: GCF_002162155.2. NCBI lineage: Eukaryota > Viridiplantae > Streptophyta > Magnoliopsida > Poales > Poaceae > Triticum > Triticum dicoccoides. Next base: position 439,261,354 of record NC_041382.1, read on the forward strand.
GTGATGAATTTGTTAGATCTGTTTCAGCAAATGGCATTTTCTCATTTTTGCCATGATTAATGTGTGCATGATATGATCCTGAGCTCTACATGTGTTTTGCTATATGCCATGCCATCTTTACAGAGGTGTATGCCATGTATTTTGGTGATATTTGTGGTTACTAGCACAAGCTTGCAAAGTAGTGTAATTGTTGATGCTGATTTCAGGGACTTAGAATTTCACCAAGTCCTTGTCCTGATTTTGTTGTTATGCCATATGTTCATGTTGTTTCCTAGTGATCCGTGTCTCTTTTGAGGATGATCAGTAAGGATGTTTTGTTAACATTGTGGTGCTCTATCCATCCATGTCTTTGTTTGTATTTATGGAGCACCATAGCTTGAGTCAATCGAGCTCTACTTTTGCTATAAAATAATCCTGGCAGATTGTTGACATGATTAGCGATATTGCCGAGGATGTTGCTATTGATCCGTGCATGCTATGTTGTTGTTCTTACCATGTCTAGCTTCTATGCCATGTATTCTTTATGGTTGTATGCTTAGTTTGTCATGCCATGCTCCGTAATGAGTGCATTGAGCTCGTAAACATGCCTACTCGTTAACTATTTTGCATGCTCCAATTTTTCACTAAGTCTGAATCTGTTTATGTTTTTGCCATGTTCACATGCTTGCAATTGTATTTTATGATCCCTTTTCGCTCAAGGTCACTAAGGGACTTTTGTTAAGTGCTTTTAGTAGCTTCATGACATGCCTTGCTTTGCCATGTTCAGTTCCTGTAGCATGTACTTTTCATGCTCTAAAGTGTGCTTCCTGATGATAAATTCCAGACTTGTGTTAATTTCACTAAGTCTGAAACCTGTTATCATTTGCACTTTTGCCATGCTTGTTTGAACCTATTAATGGATGAACTAGCCGCAGCTCAGTGTTCATCTTTTCTCAAGCTTCATTAGTGGATACCTGCCATGAATTTTTTTGCCATGTTTGAGTGCTATAGCATATTTAACTTGATGCATTTAGATGACTACTTGCTGATTATCACATACCGGTGCCATATTTGTTTTGCTTGCCATTTCCAAACCGTGCATCCGATTCCGGTGATCTTTATATCGATTTCAACCGAAATCACCTCACCTTTCCAGTGGCACTCTTGGATTTCCATGTTGAGGCCAGGTTCAATCATTCCTTTCCAATCTTTCATATGCATCGCATCCCGCATCCCGCATACCATACCATGTTCATGTGTGGTTGTTTACTATGTTGTGTGCTTCTTTCCGGTGTTGCTTCTTGGGGTTGGTTCCAAGAACGTCACATTTGTGAGGACCCGTTTGACTACATCCGTTTGTCTTCTTCATGGACTCGTTCTTCTTCCTTGCGGGATTTCAGGCAAGATGACCATACCTTCGAAATCACTTCTATCTTTGCTTGCTAGATGCTCGCTCTTTTGCTATGCCTATGCCGCGACACCTACCACTTGCTTATCATGCCTCCCATATTGTCGAACCAAGCCTCTAACCCACCTTGTCCTAGCAAATTGTTGTTTGGCTATGTTACCGCTTTGCTCAGCCCCTCTTATAGCGTTGTTAGTTGCAGGTGAAGATTGAAGCTTGTTCCATGTTTGGTACATGGATATTTGTTGGGATATCACAATATCTCTTATTTAATTAATGCATCTATATACTTGGTAAAGGGTGGAAGGCTCGGCCTTATGCCTGGTGTTTTGTTCCACTCTTGCCTCCCTAGTTTCTGTCATATCGGTGTTATGTTCCCTTTTTTTGCGTTCCTTACGCAGTTGGGTTATAATGGGAACCCCTTGACAGTTCGCTTTGAATAAAACTCCTCCAGCAATGCCCAACCTTGGTTTTACCATTTGCACTAACAACCTACCACATTCCCTTGGGTTCTGCAGACTCAAGGGTCATCTTATTTTAACCCCCCCGGGCCAGTGCTTCTCTAAGTGTTGGTGCGAACCGAGCTACCTGCGGGGCCACCTCGGGGAAACTTGAGGGTTGGTTTTATCGTAGCTAGTCTCATCTGAGTGTGCCCTGAGAATGAGATATGTGCACCTCCTATTGGGATTTGTCGGCACATTTGGGCGGTGTTGCTGGACTTGTTTTACCATTGTCGAGGATGTCTTGTAATCTAGATGCCGAGCCTGATCGGATTGTCTTGGGAGAAGGAATATCCTTCATTGACCGTGAGAGCTTGTGATGGGCTAAGTTGGGACACCCCTGCAGGGATTTGAACTTTCCAAAGCCGTGCTCGCGGTTATGGGCAGATGGGAATTTGTTAATGTCCGGTTGTAGAAAACCTAAAGTTTATCTTAATTAAAATACATCAACCGCGTGTGTAACCGTGATGGTCTCTTCTCGGCGGAGTCCGGGAAGTGAACACGGTGTTGGAGTTATGCTTGACAGAGGTTGTTCTAGGATCACTTCTTGATCATAGTTGTTCGACCGTGCTTTTGCCTTCTCTTCTCGCTCTCATTTGCGTATGTTAGCCACCATATATGCTAGTCGCTTGCTGCAGCTCCACCTCATACCTTTACCTTACCCATAAACTTAAATAGTCTTGATCGCGAGGGTGTGAGATTGCTGAGTCCCCGTGACTCACAGATACTTCCAAAACCAGTTTTGCAGGTGCCGATGTTACCGAGCAGGTGATGCAACCAAGCTCAAGGAGGAGCTCGATGAAGATCTTCCCCTTTGTGTTGTCTTTGTTCTAGTCGATCAGTAGTGGAGCCCAGTTGAGACGATCGGGGATCTGTGTAGCTTTTTGGGTAGTCTTCTTTTATTTTGGCTCCGTAGTCGGGCCTTGATTGTATTTGGATGATGTAATGCTTTATTCATGTAATTGTGTGAAGTGGCGATTGTAAGGCAACTATGTATCTCTTTCCCTTATGTATTACATGGGTTGTGTGAAGATTACCTCACTTGCGACATTGCTTTCAATGCGGTTATGCCTCTAAGTCGTGCTTCGACACGTGGGAGATATAGCCGCATCGAGGGCGTTATAGCTGCCCTTCCCCGGACCCCGCAGATAACCGGCCCCGCCTCGCCGGTGCTCATCGCTGCACGCCGCCGCCGCTCTCGAGTCTGATCGGGAGGAGCCAACCGGTTGCGCCGCGTGACCCTCCACGTGGTCCCCGTGGTCCGGCCCAGATCAGCCGGCCCGCCTTGCCTCTTTGCAGATGGGTCGAGCCCATGGTGAGCTCCACGCCTAAGTAACACCCGATGCGATTTTTACTATTTCGCGCTCATCATTTTTTCCCGTAACTGCTAAGTCCCAGATCCTAATAATTTTATGCCCCTGTTCTTCATGCCATAACTCCATGACTGTAGCTCCGTTTCATGCGCATGATATATCAAAATGTTCATTGGGAGATGCTATTCATTTCATTCCATTGTGACATGCTTGTTTGAGTTCACTTGGGTGCTCAAATCATTGATGCAAGAGTGCTATAAATTGTTTACTGTTGTTGCTTATCAGTTTAGGATGATTTAACATTTTAGCCACATTTGATGTGTGCTTCATATGGGCATGAGCTTTACATGTGTTTTGAACTATGCCATGCCATCTTTAGAGGGGTGCTTGCCATGTATTTTTGTGATCTATGTGGTGACTAGCACAAGCATGCAAACTAGGCCTCATGATATTGCTGATTTCAGGGACTTAGGATTTTGCCAAGTCCTTTTCCTGCTGTTATTTTATGCCATGTAAACATGATGCTACAGTGAGATCCATGATTGTTTTGAGTACCTTCAGTAAGGATGTTTGGGACATATGGTTATGCTCTATCCATCAATGGCTCTGTTTGCAATTATGGAGGGCCCTAGCATGTCTTAATATTGCTCTACTTTTTCTATATAATGTTCCTGGCAGATCTTTCACATGTTAATCAATTTTGCCATGGTTGTTGTTGTTGATCCATGCATTCTATGCACTTTCTCTTTACATGGTTAGCTTCATGAACATGGCTTCTTGCTGTTAGTATGCTTATCTTGTCATGAAATGCCTTGTGGTGAGTGGTTTGAGCTTGCAAAGATGCCTTCATAATTCTGTTTATGCCATGCTCTGTTTTCTGTTGTCTGAAACTATTAATAAAACTTGCTATGTTTACATGGGTGCCATCATATCTTCGATGCCTTTTTGGCTAATGTTCAGTAAGGAACTTTTCTTTTATGCATTTAGTAGGTTCATGACATGCCTTGTATTGCTATGATATGTTCTAGTAGGATGTTATTTGCTTGCTCTAAACATGGCTTCCTGATGTTATTTTCTGGCAAAACATGGCTTCCTTGAAGCTGATATCTTTTGCTCTTTTGCCAGGCTTGTTTGAACCTTCTCTTGTGTGATTTAGCCATATCTCAGTGTTCATGTTTTGTCAAGCATCTTGAGTACATCACTGCCATATGCTTTGATGCTATGTTAGAGTGCAATAGCTTAGTTTCTTCTTGCATGCTTAGTGGCATCATGCCGTTTAATCGCAGAATTGTGCCATTATTGTTTTGCTTGCCATTTGCAAACCGTGCATCCGTTTCTGGTGATCTTTATATCAATTTCGACCAAAATCATCTCATCTTTCCAGCGGCACACTTGGTTTGCCAAGTTGATGCCTTGATCATTCTTTCTCTTCTGGAGTTCGCATATGCATTGCATATCACATCTCGCATATCATGCCATATTTTGCATCATGTTGCGTGTGCATTGCACCGTGGTTGATTGTTGTTCCTTTGCTTGTGTTCTTTCTTTGGGTAGATCCGGGAGACGAGTACATGATCGAGGAACCTGTTGAGTACGCTAACTAGGATCAAGCTTTCGTCAACTCTGAGAACTTTGCAGGCAACATGACCATACCCTCGAAATCACTTCTATCTTTGCTTGCTAGTTGTTCGCTCTATTGCCATGCCATGTTACCTACCACTTGCTTTATCATGCCTCCCATATTTCCATGTCAATCCTCTAACCCACCTTTCCTAACAAACCATAGTTTGGCTATGTTACCGCTTTCACTACAAAAAAAACACACATCCGTGACATTTTGGGCCGAACGAAAATTTTTTCTGTCATACATATGACACTTCTATGACGATAATTGTGACAAAAACCCGGTATCATCATAGATGTGGTGGGCTCCTACTTCTTTCTCCTGGGCTTTTCGTCCTGGGCGGGCCGGAGACGCAGCTGCATGACATTCTTTGGGCCGTCCATGACGGAAAAAACCGTCGTAGAAGCAAGGGGGAGGAAAATTTCGAGGAGTTCCCGTTTACGGTGGGAGGTCGGGGGCCGAGCGATGCGCGTTTCTCTCGTACACATATGCGCGTGTGTGCGAGGCGTTGGCTCTAACTGAACCCGAGCGAGGCGTTGGGCTCTAACTGAACCCGAGTGATTGCACTGCAGGCTACGCGTTACTGAACCCGAGCGATCGATCGATGGCTGTTAACTGAACCCGATCGAGCGATCCCTTCGCTACTGCTGCTAACTGAAGCCGATCGATGCTACCTCTGGGATGAACAATGAGCGTTGCGGGGGGGGGGGTTGGATGAACAGTGAGCGGTGGCGTTGCCTCTGGATGAACAGGACCCTGTGGTGTGGTGGAGGGCTTGATGAACAGTAGACGGTGGAGGGTTGCCCATGGAGGGGTGGTTGAATAGGACCCCGTGGTGTGGAGGGCTGGATGAACAGTAGACGATGGAGGGGTGCCCGCGGAGGTGTGGTTGAATAGTAGCCGGTGGAGTAGCACGCGGTGGAGGCTGGATGAACAGGAGCCCGTGGAGGCTGGAGGAGGTCGATGGTAGCCCGTGGAGGCTAGAGGAGGTCGACGGTGGAGATGAACAGTATCCCATGGAGTCCCGTTGTGCGGTACGCCACACCCCTCCCGATGAATAGGACCCCCGTTTCGACCGTAGGAGGTCCGTTTCGTCCGTTTTGTGGTACGCCACACCCCTCCCGATCAACAGGACCCCCGTTTCCACCGTAGGAGGTCCGTTTTGCAGTACGCCACACCCCTCCCAATCAACAGGACCCCCGTTTCCACTATAGGAGGTCCGTTTCCTCTGTTTTGTGGTACGCCAGACCCCTCCCGATCAACAGGACCCCGTTCCGAACATAGGAGCTCCGTTTCCTCCGTTGTGCGGTACGCTAGGCCTTGTTTCCATCGCCTGTTCCGTCCAAGCCCTCCCGATGAACACAACCACGCATTCCATTCTGACCCAGCCGGTTGGCTCCCACGAACACGACGCATTCTGTTGCCTCCCCATGAACACGACGACGACGTTGTTTCTCCATTCCGACCCATCCAAGTACACGAGCCCTGGCCGTACGTATGCGCGAGTAGGCGTTCGAGACCCCTCCCGTATGTACACATATGTGGCCGTATTTTCTTTCTTGCACCCTGGCTGTTGTACGTATGTGTACATGCTACGTGCGTGCCTCTACTACGACACGTGCGCGCCTCTACATCCATCAGTATATATGTACGCGCACGTTCGTGACCAGAATGACAACGCTACGTACGCTTCGACGAGGTGGGTCCCGACTGTCAGGCACTTCCTTGCCTGCTAAGATGTAGCTTTTGGGTCCCAGGAGTCAGGGGGGTGAATCGTTTTTTTGCCCGGATGCACTTCCTTGCATGCGAAGATGTAGCTAGTGGGTCCCAGCAGTCAGGCGGAAATGTTTTTTCGTGAAATACAGTGGCCTGTGCAGTGGGTCCCAGCTGTCAGGTGGAGGAATCATTATTTCCTGCGTAATAAGGAGGCACTTCCTTGCTGCGGCCATGGACCCAGCTATCATCCTCTCCATGTACAGTCCACGTCCGGTGGAAGTCGTTCCTTGACCAAGTTGACCACGCCGCACCGAGAGCACCAGGGCGCTGGACGACGGCGAGGCCTAGGAAGGGGATGACGGGGAGCCGGGGAAGACGCGGCAGTGGAAGCCCGCGCAGAGAGGAGTACGAGGGTTCACTGGTTCGGCTGCGGTGTGAGGCTGCCATCACCGCAGGGCCTGGCCAGCGGTGGGAATAGTAGGGGCGTTGAGGCCTCCGCGGCAGCACAGCCGGCCACGAGAGGTAGGAGCATGCAGCACGACCGGCGCTGCTTTGGGCGGCTAGAGCAAGAAGACCATAGGTTGAAGAACCACTACGGCCGTTGGATGGACATCGTATGGTCACTGGAGCTAGAATCGTTCATATTGACTAAAGTTGACAAAGGCCCCCGTCCCAGTCAACTTAGTAGGCCCACAAGTCAGCCTCCCACCATGGTGGGTCCCAGCTAATAGGGGGTATTCATTTTTTGTGTGTAATAAGGAGGCACTTCCGGCGGGTCCGAGCTGACAGTGGGGGGAACATTTTTTTCACGAAATACGTTGGCCCGTTATGTGGGTCCCAATAGTCAGGGGGAAACGTTTTTTTCACGAAATAAGGTGGCCCGTCCGGGGGGTCCCTGCTGTCAGGTGGAGGAATAATTATTTTGCGCGTAATAAGGAGGCACTTCCTTGCGGCTGCCTTGACCCAGCTGTCAGCCTCTCCACGTACAGTACTCTTCCGATGGAAGTCGGTCCTTGACCACGTTGACCACGCTGCGCCGAGAGTACCAGGGCGGTGGTCTGGATGACGGTGAGGCCTAGGAAGGGGACGACGCAGAGCCGGGGAAGATGCAGTAGTGGAAGCCCGCGCGGAGAGGAGTACGAGGGTTCACTGGTTTGGCTGCGGTGTGAGGCTGCCATCGCCGCAGAATAATAGGGGGTGTGGGTGAGTAGAGGGATGGCCTGGCCAGCGGTGGGAGTAGTACGGGGCGGTGAGGCCTCCGCAGGATCACAGCCGGCCACGGGAGGCAGGAGCACGCGACACGACCGGCGCTGCTTTGGGCGGATGGAGCAAGAAGACCAGAGGTTGAAGAAGCACTACGGCCGTTGGATGGACATCATACGATCACTGCAGCTAGAATCGTTTATATTGACTAAGTTGACAAAGCCCTTGGTACGCGTCAACTTAGTAGGCCCACAGCTCGGATTTGGCAGAGAAATTATAGCCCATTTGTGAGTTGTAAGAATGTACAACCCATTTCTTAATTCTAATGGAATTTACAACAGCCCATTTACAGTTTGTTAAAAGTACAGCCCAACTTCTAGCTAGGACAATGATTAATAATTTCAAACAACTGCTCAAAACAGAATTCAAAAAAAATTCCCACATTTTGATGGGATCCGAAATATTTTTATCCGAAATTTCTAGTCACGTTAAATATAATTTCAAAATAAAGTTGTACTACGTTAAAGTCCAACGAAATATTGCGCGCGCAACAACTAATGAAATTAAAATTTTCAAATTCCAAAAATAATATATTTTTCAAACTAATTACGTGTTTGGTGCATAGTAATTGTCCAGTTATTATAATTACATACCATTTATTATTTCTTAAAGTCCATTTTCTTGTTAAGCCTAATGCATACCTCCGAGGAAAGTTTGCAGCCCAGCGGGGCGGAGAATAACAAGTTGACCCGGATATTGTGTACAACTTTCGGCCCAGTGGCATTGCAGATGTTGTAAAAAAGGCATGTGTAGTACAGTACAACCTAACATGGTTACTCAGCCCACATTCAGCGACGCCGGAAAGGCCCAAACAAGGCTTCTGTACAACTTTTTGAAGTCAGTGAGCTCAATTAATAACTTAAGAAAAAAGTTGGATTACAGTGGAACCTAATTAAAAGCTGTCACGAGCAAATAAATAATTCAACGGGTCCCACTTGTGCGTGTGTGCGCGCGTGTGTGTGTGAGAGAGAGAGAGAGAGAGAGAGATAGAGAGAGAGAGACCAATCAGTCGATGCTCTTAAATACATCTTTCAGCCATATGCATTGCTGATGCTTTGTAAAAACTTACATAGTTGACACAATCATATAGAACATCATAGCACACTGAACTTGCATACAAAAATTCCACGCAGGCGGCACAATCAGGATGGAAGCAGTGGATCGCTACGGGAAGGGCTATGTTGAAACCAACGAAGTCGTACATAACGGTTCATCGTCCTTATCAATGACAGGGAAATATCTTGACTGTTGTGCAAAGAAAACAGACAGACAACACAATAAGTTGATGTACAACCCTTTCTAAAAAAAATTTAGGTACAAAATTAGAAGAGGTCACAATCAAATGTACTTGCATATCAGTGCTTCACACCCATAGCTCGGATTTAACTAGTATCTGACAAGATTCAGTTGTTACCTCAAATTAGAGCACATCCAGGCAGCCAGCCCTGCCTCTTCTCCCAAAGAAGAAGTGGCCTCCGCCGCGCGATGGAGTAGGCCCTATGCCATCCATCGTTCCGAGCAACACGGGGAAACTCTGGCGTTGACTCATGTAATGGACGTCGTCGACGTACCCTGGCACCAGCGGCGGCGGCAGAATTTCGATTGATGGATTGACCACTTCTTCGACATGCACGAACACTCGATATAGGTACATCCCTAACATGGTCCGCGGCGGCCTTGGTGGCGAAGAATAGTACAACCCCGGTTCCTGCACCGGTATCTCAACACGAATCACCTTCGGTATGGTGGACAGCTTCTTCATCCATGCCATAACAGTCAGAGCCCAGCTGTCTGGCGGAACAAACATACTTATGAGCTCACCTCCAAGGTCGTTGATAAGCTCGTTCATGGACTCGTTGTTCCAAGCACGTCGAGGCATGCCGTGGAAGGTAAGCTTTGTTAAAACCTCAAGCTCAGAGGGCACCGAGCCCCATCCTGGGTGGCACCAATCAAAGCTCACCAGCGCGCCATCGCAGAACAAACGCCGGGAAGATTCGAACACACGACTGCAGTCGAAAGTTGTCTGGAACCTGACGAATAAATCAGCCGGTGGCGGATAGACTTCGACAAGCAAGTTACTTATTTGAATGCTGTGTGCAATGCCAAGAGCTTTGACAAGGTCGTCCGGCGAGACGGGAGGCCGGTCGCCGTTGATGGTTACCATCAGCACTTGGCCGGCAAACTAGTCGACAAGCGCCGCCATGCCACTGTTGAGCGATAGCACGCAGCGACCGAAGGCAGGATGGACCTCAGGATCTCTGGCTCGGAGATCCGCGTTGACCGGCGACATGATAGTGCGCTTGAGTACAAGGAGTATAGGAGGGGGATTTGGGGGAACTGGAGTAGGAATCGAGATTCCAGAGGTGGGGGAGGGGCGGGAGACTGGGGATGAAAAGGTAGCATGAATTTTGAGCACGCGCCAATATGCTCTTGGTGCGTAAGCGCACAAAAACACCGGTGGCGCCCACATGTCGGCCTAAGAGTCCTTATTCTTTCTTTTTTGGAGAGCCCGGCCTTTTTTCAGGATCTTTTGAGAGCCCGGCCTAAGAGACATAATTGACCTGTTTGGCATTGCGTTACTACTCGGCCCATATTCAACGACACCTCACTGGCCCAAACAAGTGTACATCATCGAAAAGACACTGAGCTCAAATTATATAACTTGAAAAAAGGAGATATACTCTGAACACTAGAGAATGGTGATGCCCTCATTTATCCCACCAGTAGTTTGAGACAATAAACAGTTTGAAACAACAATATATACAACATTCAAACACTGACTAGTGACTACTACTGACATAAACAGCAAGACATGATAGTTCATAAGAAGTCTTGCTACACCACCAAAACGCACCCATCTGTAGTGCTCAGACTCTCGTGATCCAGACGAGAATGACATTCTAAACAGAAGCAACTATTACATAGTAAGAGTGAGATAGACAAGGATGACCAAATGACAAGGAATATGCATAACAAAAGAAAGAACTACCCATCCAGAACTAGCAGCAAAGACAACAAAGTCATTCGAAGAGATGATCCAACACTATCATAATTTGCAGCCCCGCTTCAGCGACCAGTGAACCGGAGACAGTAGTACTCCACCCTTTCGATGCAACAACCCAATTACCTATCAACCTGAAGGCTTGAACCACATCACTTCCTGTCGTAATTGAGACATCCAAGGATCAAAGTTAATCCGGATGCCATTGTCATTCTCACCTTCTTTTGGCTGTAGGCTGTATCATTGACAATCAGGGGAGTTTGCTCCCGAACTCCTAGGGCTCGCTGTGTAGACACAGTTTTCCATAGCAAATAGAGCGTCTCTTCCCCCAAGGTCCTTTCCAACGGTGATCTCCTGGTTAATCGGATAATTGAGTCCGAGAAACAAAGAGTGTGAACCAAGGTTGTTTACCCGCCTCCAACTAAAAAATCCTAAAGTCCCCAACAAGCTAGTATCCTGCTCATAGACATAACAGCTACTGTCCGGATACTCACGTATTACACGGTGTTTGTATACAGTGGGGTTTTTGCAATATAACTTTTCTGGCTCATGTGTCCGAATGATCATCAGTCTTTTGTCGTCGTCTAATCGAGCGAGGAACCAGTTGTGCTTCCCTATTTTTGGCAAAGGTGGTGTGATTACAAAGGGCAGTAACTGTAGGGACACTGCATCATATCAAAAAGGACAGGCATTGTTAATGTAAGATCGGCATTGTTCAGAGTATGAGTAGGATAATGCATGAAACAACATTGATATGTCCCTATTTGAACTGGGAGGAAAATACAGGGAAATGTATATTGGGTTCGAAAATATAGAAGTGTCATGCATGGTTATACTCATGTTATCTCGCAATGTTCTGTCCTCACAAACAAATTCTTCAAGGTAACTAACAGACCATGCATTGTTATATACTCGTGTTCTGTGGGCAAAAAATTTGTGAGGATATTATTCTAGCCATTGATTGCTGAAGGGCGAATATAGGTATGTACACATGGTAAGCATTGCAGGATTTCACTACTTCCAAATATAGAGTTCTCCATATGCACATTTACTTCCCTAATGTATGGTTAGATGAAACCAATAGTGCGGTGCATGTTTCTACAATCTTCTGCAAAACAAGGTCTGTCCAACTAATGTAGTAATCTAGATTACTTGGACCGCGATGGTAATACTCTATATAATCCAACGGAGGAAGGATCATCTCATGGGAGGTCTGGAAGTTCACGAGCACCAACTTTTTACCGTCTTCTTTGAAGGCAGCCATCCAGTGGGAGTTTATGCCGACCCAGTACATACCTGCCAAGAAGTTTCGGGCAATGGTGATCGGATCGATGTCGAGGGAAATGATGTACGGCGACCCACTACGTACCTGCAAAGAAGTTTCGGATAATGGTGATCGGATTGAAGTCGAGGGGCATCATGCACGCCTCTGTATCATGGTGAGCCAAACTCGCAAGACCAGATAGCAGCAAGCAGGGTGTCTTGAAAAGCTTAGGCCTCACTTCGGTGATGGCCGTGTGCATGTCCCTCGAGCATGCAGCCAGCCACAGGGCGCTCAACATATCCATACACGAACAACAGAGGTCGAGGATGTCACTGGGGAGATTGCTCCAATCGCGGCTCATATGGATGCTGCGCGGTTCGCGTTCGGCCATGGTGGAGTTTGGAAGGGGGCTTGATTTATGGGGGAGAAGGATGTCAGTGCTGGAGTGGCTAGCGAGGGAATAGTGGTACTGGGGGAGGCGAGTGAGGCGACAGTACACGGGGGCACAGTGAGATGGAGACGGAGACGGAGACGGAGAAGGAGATGGAGATGGAGTGGTGCTATGGGAGTGGAGAGGGAGACGAGGCAAGGCGCGAATGTGTTGTACAGCGGCGGTAACAGACTGCACAGTGCACAGGGTGAGGCTGACTTTGGTAACTCGAACACGCCGCTTGGACTAGTGTCAAGCACATAGTGTTGTCACTTCACTGTGAGGACCAGATGAATAGTATTTTGACCATCAAGTGTACCATAGTTGTACTACTACTAGTAGTACTACTACTACTACTACTACTACTACTACTACTACTACTACTACTACTACTACTACTATTAGTAGTAGGAACATGAGTACTCCAGTATTGTATAGCGGAAATAGGTCTCCCGTTCTAGCATCTCTGTTCACTTCATCGTTCAGGTATCATCCATATTGCGAGCAGAACCAAATTCTCATGCATATGCCCAACCAACGCCCTGCCGCGATGCATGCAGTGGTCATTCTGGTGCATCAAGGACGGCATGCAGATCATTCCACACTTGAGAAGAGGAAAAATGGAAAGGTAGAACGCGGCAGCAGAGGAAGAGAACGCGGGCTAACGAGGCTGGGAGGGGATCGAGCAGGAAGTTAATGCTCCATGCCTAAAGGTTTTGGGAAAACCTGATTTTCATAAGGTGACTTATACTCACCTAAACGGAGGGAGTATTCCTTAACCAGAGAATGTTGTGTCTCCCACTCACGCGATCAAAAAAAACTACGACACATTTTTTTATATGTTTGCATAGGTCCCACCTATCAGGAAGGATGGGGACGTACACGAACAGGTATGACTCATCATTCTACCCGCATAGCCTTTTCGTTTAGTCTACCTAGCCGTCTAATCAACTGCCTGCACGCCACTTCTCCCATTTACTTCTCCATCGGGAACCGATTCTCCTCGGCTTCTTCACCTCCCCTTTGTCTTCATTTGCATCCAAACCCCACTGCATTCACATTGTTTTAACCACTTAAAATAATCATCTACTACTTCAGTTAGACTAGCCATTTAATCCTAATTCTCCAAACCATAGCCCTCCATTCCAGCGGTTTCAAATGGCGATAAAGATCGAGATGCAGGTTTTTAGCGTCCAACATGTCCTCATCGAAGGCTCGATGCGCACAGTTGCCACCGTCACCGTCCACCCAAGGGTTGTTCGGCAGTGGATCAACAATGTATCCAACTCCCTCGAAAAGGTAGAGACGAGGGTCATCGGTCTCGACGGAGAGTACACGGAGCGTGCCCCTGGGAAGATCCAGCGCGCCGCCGTCCTTCACCTGTGCCACGAACATTATGTTTTGGTGTACCACATCATACACTCGCCCTCCATACCAGGTGAGCTTCACGATTTCTTGTCCCGGGAGGACGTATACTTCTGTGGGGAAGCCATCGAAGGGGACAAACAGAAGCTGGAGCCGTACAACCTTCATTTGAAAAGCATCACTGACCTACAAACCAGAATCAAAATTCCTGTAGAAGATTGTGATAAACAGACACCATCCCTATTCGACGTAGCAAATTTTGTGCTCGGTACAAATCTTCTGAAGGGTGACGAGACAGTGGCATTAAGGTCGTCTGGATGGGAGAATTATCCCTGGACGGATGAGCGGATAAAATATGCTGCCCTCGATGCCCGTGTGAGTTTCGAGATAGCTGCAAGGTCCAAAGAGCTTGTTGCGAAGCCGTCTCCCACAGAGAATGAGAAGAAGAAAAGGCTGCACCAGCAGGAGGGCATTATGGATGGATGAACTATTTCCTCTCTTGTAAGAAAAGTATTCCCTCTCGGTGTATATTGATATAGATGGACTATTTTGATGGTGTGCATGTCTTTGGAATAGAGTAGTAGCGTGGGTCCACTTTACTATAAGGAACTATTTATCCGTATATATAGATTTCTCTGCTACTCCTTCCAGTGATCGGTATGCAGTGCATGTGTCCGTAGACATGACAACTTGTCCATGGAAGTTCAACTACGGCGACTGAGGGAGTCCTGGATTAGGGGGTCTCCGGACAGCCGGACTATATCCTTTGGCCGGACTGTTGGACTATGAAGATACGAGATTGAAGACTTCATCCCGTGTCCGGATGGGACTCTACTTGGCGTGGAAGGCAAGCTAGGCAATACGGATATGTATATCTCCTCCTTTGTAACCAACCTTGTGTAACCCTAGCCCCCCCCCCCCCGATGT
>NC_041382.1:439276683-439311182 GCF_002162155.2 Triticum dicoccoides
AGGACAACATACAATCATACCATAGGCTAGCTTCTAGGGTTTAGCCTCTCCGATCTCGTGGTAGATCAACTCTTGTACTACCCATATTATCAAAAATAATCAAGTAGGACGTAGGGTTTTACCTCCATCAAGAGGGCCCGAACCTGGGTAAAACATCGTGTCCCCTGCCTCCTGTTACCATCCGCCTTAGACGCACAGTTCGGGACCCCCTACCCGAGATCCGCCAGTTTTGACACCGACATTGGTGCTCTCATTGAGAGTTCCTCTGTGTCGTCATCATTAAGCTTGATGGCTCCTTCAATTAGCGATAGCAATGCAGTTCAGGGTGACACTTTTCTCCCTGGACAGATCTTTGTGTTCGGCGGCTTCGCACTGCGGGCCAACTTGCTTGGCCATCTGGAGCAGATCGAGAGTTACGCCCCTGGCCACCAGGTCAGGTTTGGAAGCTTAAACTACATGGCCGATATCCGCGAAGACTTTATCTTCGACGGATTCGAGCCCCTTCCTAGTGCGCCACACGGTCACGATGAGCATGATTTAGCTCTGCCATCGGACAATGTTCAGGAGATCGCGCCGGCAACCGCTTCGACCCTCAACTCGGAGCCAAATGCGCCATCCATGGATAGGTGGATAGAACCCGCCGCGGAGGCCGCACTCTCATCGGCGATCGAGCCGAATATCGACCTTACCCTTCACGGGAGCCGTGATGCCGAACTACCGGATTCTTCCCCGGCCACAGACTCCGAACCGCCTGCGCCCGTGTCTATCGAATCCGACTGGGCGCCAATCATGGAGTTTACCTCCGCGGATATTCTTCAGCACTCGCCCTTCGGCGACATACTGAACTCATTAAGGTCTCTCTCCTTGTTAGGAGAGTCCGGACCGAACTATGTTCGGCAAGATTGGGACGTGGATGACGAAGAAATTCGCTGCCCACCCACCACCCACTTAGTAGCCACTGTCGATGATTTGACCGACATGCTCGACTTCGACTCCGAAGACATCGACGGTATGGACGACGATGCAGGAGATGAACAGGAACCACAACCAATAGGGCACTGGACGCCCACTTCATCATATGATGTATACATGGTGGACACACCCAAAGAAAACAACGACGAGGAACGGAAGGACGTAGCGAAGGGTTGTTCCCTCGAGAAGCAGTCCAAGCGGCGGCATAAGCGCCGCTCCAAATCCTGCCTCGACAGAAACAATGGTCATATAGACCCAGCGATAGAGCAGGGTGAACCATCACCCGACCAGGGCAACACGGAGAATCAAACCGAACAACCCGACCCCGTCGAAGATAACAGTCCGGACGACATCATACCGGACAAGCACTCAAAGCAACAGAATGCCCATCAAAGGCTGGTTGCCACTGTGAGGAGTCTGAAAAAGCAGAAGCAAAGGCTCAGGGCTGCACAAGACACACTCAGAATCAGATGGAGTGAAGTACTCAACACTACAGCGAAGTACGGCGGTAATCGCCACATCAAGAGCTACCCGAAGCGAAAGCTGCTACCTGAAATCGATGAGGAGGCCTTAGATCCCCCGCAATCAAAAAACAAAATGGCCATCCAGTCGGATAGACGACCTCGTGCCCAACATAGAATGGCAAACGACGCCGCACATAAGCCGGTATGCGATCCACATCAGGATTCGCATCAAAAGTACGTCGCAACCAGATCCATCTACGGGCCACGCAAGAACGCTCCAGCACGCAATGCAACACAACAAACATCCCAATACCACAGTACACCAAAATACAGGGGTTCCGCACACCCCCTATGTTTCACCGATGAGGTGCTGGACCATGAATTTCCAGAGGGATTCAAACCCGTAAACATAGAGGCGTACGATGGAACGACAGACCCTGGGGTCTGGATTGAGGACTACATCCTCCATATCCATATGGCTCGAGGAGATGATCTCCACGCCATCAAGGACTTACCCCTCAAGCTCAAAGGGCCAGCTCAGCACTGGCTTAAAAGCCTCCCCGAAAACTCCATTGGAAGTTGGGAAGAGCTCGAAGACACCCTTCGGGCAAATTTTCAAGGGACCTATGTCCGACCACCGGATGCAGATGATTTAAGTCATATAACTCAACAGCCCGGAGAGTCAGCCCGAAAGCTTTGGAACAGGTTCCTCACTAAAAAGAACCAAATAGTCGACTGTCCGGACGCCTAAGCCTTAGCAGCTTTCAAGCACAACGTTCGAGACGAATGGCTTGCCAGACACCTCGGCCAAGAAAAGACGAGAACAAAGCCAGCATTAACAAGCCTCATGACCCGCTTTTGCGCGGGCGAGGACAGCTGGTTAGCCTGATGCAGCACCAGCGACCCAAGTACATCCGAAGTCAGGGACGGAAACGGGAAATCACGACGCAGCAAAAGCAAGCGCCGGAATAAAGAAGACAGCCCGAAGAGCACAGCGGTAAACGCTGGATTCAGAAGCTCTCGGCCAGGTCAGCAAAAGCTGCCCCCCAAAGGCAACAGAGACGAACTGTCCAGCCTAAACAAGATTCTGGACCAAATATGTCAGATCCATAGCACCCCTGATAAACCTGCAAATCATACCCATAGAGAATGTTGGGTCTTCAAGCAGTCCGGCAAGCTCAACGCCGAACACAAGGGGCAGGATACACCAAGCGAAGACGAGCACGAGCCTCGCAAGCAAAGCACTGGGGAACAGAAGAAGTTCTCACCAGAAGTCAAAATAGTAAATGTATTACACGTGACAAAGGGGATAAACAAAGCAGCACTCCTAGAGACACATGCCCCAGGGCCTATCACCATGGAGTCCTGCCACTGGTCGTTCCAACCGGTCACCTTCGACCATCGAGATTACTCGGCAAGTATCCGGCGTGCAGGATGGGCTGCCTTGGTATTAGACCCAATAATTGACGGATACCACTTCACACGAGTCCTGATGGACGGTGGCAGCAGTCTAAACCTGATATATCAGGACACAATCCACAAAATGGGGATAGACCCTACAAAAATTAGCCGCAGCAATACTACCTTTAAAGGAGTAATGCCAGGCCTAGAGGCCCATTGCACGGGCTCCCTGCTACTAGAGGTTATATTCGGCTTTCCCGATAACTTCCGTAGCGAAAATTTAACGTTCCACATCGCTCCGTTCCAAAGTGGCTATCAAGCACTACTCAAACGCGAAGCTTTTGCTCGCTTTAACGCAATACCGCATTACGCTCCCTCATGCTTAAGATGCCTGGTCCACGTGGCATCATTACAGTAAATGGAAATATTGAGCGCTCCTTGCGCGCGGAAGACCGTGCGGCTGCCTTGGCAGCCGCACACTAAACGGCCTGACCAACTAAAGCATCTGACAGGTCGTTAAGACCACGGACACAGTTGGACGAGTCCGGTACTGCTATATGTAATTGATACAGGTTTGATGGCTATACCCCTATTATAATAAAAGGGGCTCAATGCGTGCGCACAAGTGACAATCAGGCTCAAATTTACTCATATTGTTTATTTAGTATAACTTACCTTTTGCACGACAACTTTTCAATTAAGTTCCTCTCTTTTTCAGATGACCATCGTGCTACACCCGTCCAGAATACGACACAACGGAGGCACAAGCGCAGACGTGCACCAGGGACCCGTTCCGAGGATTCTGTTTAGATTAAGACCCTGTGTAAACCTTTTTTACTGTCTCTTGTTGATACACATCCCTCGGATTCTCAGTACAATTGAGAAGGATGCTGACGTATTGGCATGTGGACACGTCACAATATTGCACGTACCTGGACACCAGGGGCTTATTACAAAGGGCACTGTTTAGGCCCGGTTTACACCATAAAGACCGAATACCTTAGGGAGTGTTCATCGTTGGGTTTGCCCGGCTCCTGTGTTTTGCTGCCTTACGTTCCGCTCTATCGGCTAAGGCGGCACCAGGAGAACTACTGCGATTGTGCCCTGGTTCATCTGGACGAGCACCTCAGTAGAGAAAGCCGAAAACTAACTGTCATGATATAGCGTGTGACTGGTCAACCACTCGATGACCTATCAAAATCTTTAGGATTCCTCCGCGTTAACGAAGGGCCGTTTCCCGGCCAGGCATGTACGCACCCCGTATTCGGATGAGTGCGGAGCCACCACGGGCTATATAGTAGCCCCACTGTCAAACTCCTCTGGCTAAGTGAAAGTGTTAAAGCATTATAGTCCGGTTGCCTAGTTTGTTGTGGTGTCACCTCCTTAATGGACCAAGACGTTGGGTCAAGTGTGAACATGCGTCTTCTGCGAGCACCCCCGCATTATATGCGTGGGGGCTGAAGCCGACGACTGCAATCTTTCAGATTATATACACATATACATAAACAGCCGCATAGGAGGCATCATAATACTTTCGGGCAAAAGTATAAATACAGCCTTGATAAACTTAATAAAACATTGTTTTTACAATGGGAATACATGTCACTCAAACATAATATTCTTCGAGCACTGGGCCTCTATCGAACAAGCGCCTTCAAGAACTTCTTCAAAATAGTGCTCGGCAGCCACTTGGCCTATGGCCGAACCCTGCGTCGCAAAAGTGGTGGCATCCATTTCTGCCAGTATGTTTTGACACGGGCAAGGGCCATCCGCGAGCCTTTGATGCACGCCGACCTCTTCATCGCATTAATGCGCGGCACCACACCAAGGAACTACTGCACCAAACTAAAATAGTTGTTCGGCTTTGGCCTTTCCGACCACAAATGATCCAGAACAGACCTCATGGCGAGTCCAGATAATCTATTCAGCTCAGCCCATTCGGCAAGCCAATCAGTCAATGGAAGCGGACACTCTGGAACATTAAATTGTGACCAGAATAGCTTGTCCACTTCACGATCTGTTTGATCTCAGAAGTATTTGGCCGCATCGAGAACACTCGCATCCAAGTCCAGATATGCGTTCGCCGAAATCCACAGCCGGTCCAGAGGGGCATACCGAGGATCTCCAAACTTCCTCCGTAGCATAAAGGGTTTCCCAGCCGTGATATCCCCGGCTTGACGCAGCTCCTCCTTTTTCGCTCTCATCGCAGAGCGGGTATCTTTGGTCGCCATTGTGGCCTTTTCTAGGTCTGTTGCCTTCGCCTGGTTTTCTTCTTCAAGAAGCTGGCAACGGTCGGCAATATCTTTTAACTTTACAGCCATCTTGGCCATTTTCTCTTTGCTCTCGCAATGTGCGGCATGTTCGGCCCTTAACTCTTCGGCCGCTTGCAAAGCAGCTGCATTGCTACTCCTTGCTTGTTCCTTGGCTCGGGAAAGCTCCGCCCGAAGGGTCTCCACGGTGGCCGCTCTATCTGTAGTCACAACATATTAAAGATACTGGCATCATGCTGCTCTTATTATGTGACGATGACCAGAAAGGCCACTCACCCTGTGCCTCGTCAAGCCGCTCGTTGACAAGCACGATGTCGGCATCTACCGCATCCAGCTGCCGCTTTAGTTCGGCATACCCATCAGCCCGGCTAGCCACCGGAGCCTCCATCACCTGCACATAAAGGCAGTATGGTTATTACCTGGGACTATGATCCTCTCTTTGCCGCCATTTTCAATGACAACCAGAGTCTTAGGGGCTACTATCTACAGAGGGCACATATAAAAATGTGGGGTACTTTCAAAAATATACATCATTT
Organism: Triticum dicoccoides; assembly: GCF_002162155.2. Classification (NCBI taxonomy): domain Eukaryota; kingdom Viridiplantae; phylum Streptophyta; class Magnoliopsida; order Poales; family Poaceae; genus Triticum; species Triticum dicoccoides. The sequence continues at coordinate 439,282,327 of NC_041382.1, forward strand.
CACGTACCTCAAAACCCGTCAGTAGACTCATAAAGGCTTCATGCAGCCCGCCTTCTCCAGTAGACCCCTCCGTACATCCGACCGCGCACCAGACGATACCGGACTCTTTTTGCTCTCTTTGAGAGCTGGATACTGAGGACTTCGGGTGGCCATAGGATTACCTTCTGGCCTTGCCGGATCAGGAGAAGCCCTCCGCGACGACACCTCAGGGTCGCCCGCTTCATAAGGCGGCGTGGCAGGGGGAGGCATTTCGTTCTCCATCATCTCCGGAAGAAGATCCCCCGAAGACGGGCTCAGCTGAGAAGGGCTAAGATCCGAACTGCAAGATAAATACTTCGGTTATTTTCCTCAGAAGTAAGGTAGGATATCTTCACCATTAAATACCTTTTGATTACTTACAGCTTGTTAGAGAGTTGATCCTCGTGCGGACATTGTGCGGCAAGAACACCCTCTGAGGTAGGACCCTCTGGCGGAGATTTCTTCTCCTGTTTGGAAACCTTGATTTCCAGATCTTCGGAGGTAATCCTCTTCCTTCCCCGGGGAGAGAGAATGTCAGATTCTTCCCCTCGGTTATCCTCCCTCGTGGAGGCGCTCATTCCCTCGGTTGGAATAGGTAGCGATGGAGGCCCTCTTTCGCCCTCTTTATTCCCCCCTTTGTCTTCCTTTGAGGGCACCGGACAAGGTGCTGGCTCGATCATCTTTTCCAGCACCGGATTGTCCACGCCATCAGGAAGGGGGGCCGAACACCGGATCATCTTCGCCTTTGTTATCCAGTCCTTGTCAAAGAGCGATTCTTCAGAATGATGTCATGATAAATAAAAGGACAGTGTGTTCGGCCATGGGATTACTTACTTGGGTAGCGGTGCGGTTGCTGCTCAGGGCCACGTCCTCGGTAGTGTCCGAACACTCTATTTGGGGTCCAAAGAACGATTTGTACATCTCCTCATGTGTCATGCCAAGGAAATTCTGAATAGTGCGCGGTCCTTCTGGGTTGAATTGGCACATGCGGAGGGGCCGGCGTTTGCAAGGCTGGACTCGAACAAACCAGCATGACTTGCATTACCATAACCAGACTGAAATATCCCTCGAAGAGATCTCGGATACGGCTCTGCAGTATTGGCATGTCCTTGGCTAGACCCCAGCTTAGTCCCCTACTGATCCATGACATCAGTTGTGGTGGAGGGCCCGAGCAAAAGGTGGGGGCAGCTACCCACTTGGCACTTCGGGGAGTTGTGACATAAAACCACTCCCATTGCCACAATCCTGACACCACTGGAAAGGAACCCTTTGGCCATGGAGCATCAACAATTCTAATTATTAAAGCACCTCCGCACGCTGCGTACTATCCCTCGACCATCTTTGGCTTCACATCCAAGGTCTTGAGCCACAAGCCGAAGTGGGGGGTAATGCGGAGGAAGGCCTCACAAACAACAATAAATGACGAGATGTGAAGAAGGGAGTCCGGGGCCAGATCATGAAAATTCAGCCCGTAATAGAACATAAGGCCCCTGACAAAGGGATCCAAAGCAAGGCCTAGTCCTCAGAGGAAGTGGGAGACGAACACAACGCTCTCGTTGGGTTTGGGAGTAGGGACGACCTGCCCTCGGGTGCGCAGCCTATGCGAAATTTCGGCGGTCAGATATCTGGCCTCCCTCAACTTCTTGATGTCCTCCTCCGTGATGGAGGAAGACATCCACCGGCCTTGAAGGCTGGATCCAGACATGATTAAAGGTCCGAAGCACCTGACTTTGGCTTTTGGGTGTTAGAACTCAAGGAGGGGGAGGGATTCGATTGAGCACGAGAGGGAGAAAAGTAACTGCCTTGTCCCTTTATAAAGAGGGTGAATATCAAGCGTCCTCCACGTGGCCGTTTCGGACTTGCCAAAAATCTAGGAGTCCTAGGCACGGTTGGGTTACCCACGTCCGTATTGATGAGAATCCTATAATAAGGGGAACATGACCTCTGCTTTGACAAGACGTGTCAAGAAATCGCCTCGCGTTATGTGCGGGGTTGGTTAAACAAAAACGGTTCAAATAATTATCGGGCCGTGGCGTGATGTCATGCTGCCAAAACATGTCAGCAGATTAGATTTGTGGTAATATTATTCTCTCTACGGTGGTATGTGGAACTTATTTTGCAGGGTTGGACACTATCCTTGTATTCAAATTCTTCCGTGGTGTATTCAGAGGAGGAACCCGCCTTGCAATGCCGAAGACAACACTGCGCGTCGGACTCGTCGTCATTGAAGCTGGTTCAGGGGCTACTGAGGGAGTCTTGGATTAGGGGGTCTCCGGACAGCCAGACTATATCCTTTGGCCGGACTGTTGGACTATGAAGATACGAGATTGAAGACTTCGTCCCATGTCCGGATGGGACTCTGCTTGGCGTGGAAGGCAAGCTAGGCAATACGGATATGTATATCTCCTCCTTTGTAACTGACCTTGTGTAACCCTAGCCCCCTCCGGTGTCTATATAAACCGGAGGGTTTTAGTCCGTAGGAAAACATACAATCATACCATAGGCTAGCTTCTAGGGTTTAGCCTCTCCGATCTTGTGGTAGATCAACTCTTGTACTACCCATATTATCAAGAATAATCAGGCAGGAGGTACGGTTTTACCTCCATCAAGAGGGCCCGAACCTGGGTAAAACACCGTGTCCCCCGCCTCCTGTTACCATCCGCCTTAGATGCACAGTTCGGGACCCCCTACCCAAGATCCACCGGTTTTGACACCGAAAGCGACCATCATGTTTCATCTCACGATTCCCATGACACCTCTCCAACCCACGGCACCACGCCCCCTGACATGCGCCTCACCCCTCTCGGCCGCACCGCCCCTCTACCTTTGTGTGCATGACATGTGGGCCACCTAAAATGCGGCGAGCATCAAGTTTCTACCACAGCCACCCGCGATTCCCGTGATGCCGCTCGAACCCATGAAACCACACGTTCCCCGCCCTGCGGCTCTCCCCTCTTGCCCCCACTGCCCCTCTGCCTACGGGAGCATTACATGTGGACCAGTCACCTATCGGGTCCACATGTTGGTGACTCAAAGGTAGGTGTAGTAAGGCGCTCAAGCTCAGTCCCTACGGCCTTGAGAGGGAAATGTAACTCCTACGCTAGGGCTTGTGGTGCTCCCGCAGCACAAACTCGTGCCAAAATCGAGATTTGTTTCTTTACTATACATGCACGCAACGATTTACTAGACATTGTAATCTCAACATGTGATGGGGAGCTCTAAATTTGAATTTGAAACTTATAAAACGAAAAGATTCAAAACAAATAAACTGGGAGATAGGGAGTATATCGTAGGATGTGTCCCATACAAAATAAGTCCCCTGGTTTGTCACCGCGAAGATGCGGTTAGCAAGGAGCACATCGTCTTCCTACTCGTACGGCAACAAATCAGCCGCAGACAGCATGGTCCGCCTTTGACCTCCATGTGCAAGGTTCGTGCTATCTTATTCAATCTCATTGTGGTTCCATCGTACCAATTCATGCGGTGGCCCGTTGCATGGCTGATCCCAATGTTGGACAAAGGTTCTACGGGAACGGTGTCACCATTGTAAATGTTGCGCAAAATGATGTTGTTACCCTCCCGTACATATGCAAGCCAATGGATCCAAAGTAGTAGAATAATACTTGTTCACGTGCTTGAAATATTAACACTCTAGTTTTGATATACATGTGTCAGCAGACATGACACCTTGTCCATGGAAGTTGAACCACGGCGACCATCATGTATCTTGTTTCTACCACAGCCACACCCACACGTGATTCCCACGACGCTGCTCCAACCCACGGCATGACGTCCCCTAACATGGACATTGATCCTCTGACGTGGCTATCACTGCCTTGCCCTGCCTTTCCTTCGCTGATAGGTGGGACCCACGCTTATGGGTCCCACATGTCAGTGATAGAATGGTAGGATTGTTCGCGTCAGGGGATCCTCACCCCCCCGACGTGCCCCTCATCCCTCTCAGCCCCACTGCTCCTCTACATTTTTTGTGTGCATGACATGCGGGCCAGCTGAACTGCGGCGACCATCAACTTTCTACCACAGACACACATGATTGGACGCGGTTTGCCTGCTCCGCTACTGTGCTCCGATCCGTACTCCCGCACCATCGAATTTTCATCCAGTGGCTGTGACACATTTCGTCCCGGGCATCAATCCTCAGCTGGAGTACTTATGTAGTACCCACCAGTGTGGCCATCTACGCCTCGTAACACCCCGACGCCCAGCTGTGGCACCCTCGCCACGACCATGCCACCACCGACCGGTTCATCTCGAATGAGTGAGTCGCGAACCACTCCACCACCATGAGAATGACATGTCGACCAGCTTCCCTTAGGCTTGCCAACTTGTGGTGCTCCCGCAGTACGAGCTCGTGCCAAAACTGGAATTTGTTTCTTACTACTACCATCTAGTACTAGTAAGGTACAGGTGCATTGCACGCATGATATTCTGGTGGTTTGTGCATTATGCTTCTAAATATGGAGCTTTCTGGATTCTAACATGTGGCAAAATCTGGTGAAATGTAAGGTTAGGCAAGTTTGATTAACTTAGGTGAGTGTTTGGTTCAAGCCACACCTTAGGCAAGTCACACTAAGGCCCCACATGACATACACACAAAAAATGTGGCAAGATTCCCTTAGGCTTGCCAACTTGTGGCTCTCATTTTGAAGAACTAATAACTTTGCCTAAGCTTAGTTGTGGCAAAGTTAGTCATGAATTAAGTTCAACCATGGAGTCTTCTAGATTATACATGTGGCAGAATCTGGTGGATGATATCCAACGACCAGTAGTGCTCGGATTTGCCATCTTTGTACCATCGGATTGGCTTCATCCAACGACCAACTTTCAAAGTTTTTCACACACTATATAGGGGGTATAGATATAAATGTGTCGGTCCATTGCAATGGATCCAAAGTATATCTATTTAGTGGAGTGCACTCTAAACACATTATCTATTTATTTTTCTCTAACCTTCCGTAGCCATGCAACCAAGCCACATAAGCTTCATGGGTGCCCCCACATCATATTATTCATACTACGTTGATTGAAAAAAAGATAAATCACCCAAAAACAAGATCTTCCCGTTTTTTTGTTCCTACGATGTTGTGCCATGCACGTACCTACTGGTTGTATAGTGGTAGTACTAGTAATATAGTATTAGGAGTACAGACTTGGTACTAGTAGGAGTAGTACTAGTACGGAATGCTCCTACTCTATCAACAAGCCCCGTCTGTCACCAAATTTCTTGGCTTTCGTACTACAGCTAGATCTTCAACTCGTTTCTGTTTTCCAACCCGGCGGCGGGCGGGGTGTCGGTTTGCTCAACGGCGGTCCCACATGAAAGTGAAAATGCTAGGCAACATGCCTTCCCTAAGTTATGTGTCGTGCCAGACGGGCCGTGTTGTACTCCCAATTCCCGGGTGTGTGGGGGTGCGACGCGAACGCGGCAGACCTTTTCCTTTTACCAGCAATGTGCCCGTGCAGTGCGATGGATCCAAAGTAGTAGAATAGTAGTTTTTGTTCACAAACTTGAAATAAATCACTATTGTTTTGATATAATCCAAATATATTACTCCCTTCGTACCTAAATATTTGTCTTTTTTGGGATTTCAAATGCTCTATCACATCCGGATTATATAGACATATTCTAGTGTTTCTAGCAAGATGCCCGCGCGTTGCACGAAGTTGATGGAAAAGGTAAGCACAACTTATAAATTGACGGATGGAGTACTAGTTATAGTGATGCATATAATTAAGCAAAGGGATCGCACATGTCGGTATTGACTGGAACGAGAATGCAACAACACAATAAGAATTAAGGCCACGATGATGCGATCGCAGTGGTGGTTACAAAAGGCAAGAAGAAAGATGGATCCATGAACGTATGGCCTCCTCCTCCTCAACTTAGTGCGCCGGGCCACCGACCGGCGGCTAAGGAGCGGCGGCTTTTGTGGCGAGGTCGAGGTGCTTCTCAGCAAAGGCATCCAAAGCTTCCAGCCGGTTGAGGAAGGCCAACGTCGTAGCGTCCTCACTGGCCTTGTAGATACCTATGTACATGATTTTCTCATACACGTCGATGTGTAGGTCGACGAATTCTTGCAATGCGAGGGGCCTCGCGGTGAGCGCGACCTCCTGGTGGACATTCTCTGTGGCGTCGGGGGGCAGTCGCAGGGCCACCAGTGCTTGAAAGAGGTTCCGGCCATGGAGGCCGATTAGGGTGGCAGGTAATGAGGAGCCTGGGCGTGCGGGCTAGAGGAGTACGGCGATGTCGTCCGTGAGCTTCTTGAGGACGGTGAATTTCTTGCTGGTGGGAACGATCATCTGGTCCAACTGAGAGTCGTAGTTGGCGTCGACGGCGGCCATCCACCAGCCGGTCTCCAACACCGTCTGGAGACGATCCTCGGCGCCATGCCGCAGGCCGACATCGTGGACCATCTGGCGTAGCCGCTGGTCGCTCACGTGATTTTCCGCCATGGGTCTGGAGTGAGCTCTTTATATGAGGGCAATGAGGGCAAACTGCATTGCATTCTCATCGTGCAGCCTCTTTTCCCGGACCACCTCCCATTACTTCCCTCATGCATTAATTGAAGGAGGATGCATTGTCCGTTCAACATATCGGGAACCGCTACTCCCTCCCTCGTCTGCATTAAAGCCGTATCGGGAACTGAGCCGCCCGCTATCAAATCGAATACTCCCTCCGTCTAGGTGAGTATTAAGTCATCTTACGAAAACCAAATAGAAACACATAGGCGTGGTGCATTAACTCTCATGTTGTTTCTTATTTTTTGACATAAATAGAGGAATCAACCAAGAAGAGATGTGGGGCTTGTATGCTTTTAATGACTTGAGACTATCAAACATGACATGCAGTGGTCAGTCGTTGTACAAGAACAAATGCATCTCTTTTTATCCATTTTGATGACAAGTATTTTCGGACGGAGGGAGTAGAAAACAGAGTTGGTGATGATGGAGTGCGTGCCATCCTGCAATATAGGCCGTCGTATTTATATCTAACTGATTGGAAAGAAACTATGGCAATTTTGCAAAAATATACCCACACATATCTCCACGTTCGCAAATAAGGCCTTCCCTCGTTCAACCTTTTCTCTCACAAGATAAACTACTCATACAAATGCATCTTCATGTTTCGTGCAACGCATGGGCAGCTAGCTAATTTCTTTTAAAATAGTTGCTGCGATAATTGGGTTGAAGTGATATATTTTATGTCTGCCCCGAATGATTTCAGATTCACTATTAACAAAAAACAGGGTGAAAACAATCACATGAGGCCGGTAAAAACAAGGCACACTGGGTTCAGCCTCATCGTCATTACAGCTGTGCGCACGAGAGAAGTCTACATATCGAGGGGGCTACCGAGCGAGGCACCGAGACACAATGTTTGAGAGAGAAACCAATTTACAGATTATGATCAGATCGAGTTGTCACCCTTCTGGTATCATTATTGGGGGGGGGGAGGGAGAGAAAGACGTATCGAGAGTGTGCGCGGTAGGCACAGAGGCGCAACTAGCAAGTGTGTGTGTGTGTGTGTGTGTGTTTGAAAGAGGAGTAGATAGATTATTATTAAGATCGATGTGCCACGCTACTCCTTCGATGCCACGTAGTGTGTGTGTGTGTGTGTATGTTTGAGAGAGAAGCTAGTTGATAGATTAGTATCAAGATCGAGGTGTCACCCTACTCCTTCGGTGTTGGGAAGTGTGGGTGTGTGGGGGGGGGGCAGTGACACTCACATATCTCTACTCTTATAAAAAAAACAGAGTTGGTGATGATGGTGTTCCTGCCATCCTGCAATATAGGCCATCAGATTTATATCCGACGGACAGGAAGAAAACTATGGCAATTTTGCAAAAAGATACCCACACCCCTCTCCGCATTTACAAATAAGGCATTCCCTTGTTCATCCTTTCCACCCACAAGATAAACTTCTCATACAAATGCATCTTGATGTTCCGTGCAACGCATGGGCATCTTGCTAGTAGGGAGAAGGAGTTTGTGTGACACATATCTAGCTATATTAAGGGATAGGTAGATAGCATATGTGTGAGAGACATTATTATACTTTGAGACATTAGTGGTTGTGGGTGGGCGGAATTAAAGGGGTGGGCGTGTTAGACATAGAGAGCGTGTGTGTTTCTGTGTGAGAGACTTGTAGGGCGGGGTAGAAAGACGAATTTAACCATGACGGAGGGAGAGAAATACACGAAGTGCGCGTGTGTGATTCCGATGCCCACAGGGAAATGAGATATGTATGCGTGTGAGAGAGATTGCACAATTCATTCATGTATCACTATCTAGCGATCATGGACGTGCATCGCTTGAACATAAGTCAATATGTACTTCGTATCGTGGCCAAAGGTACAATTTTGATTCAACGCTATAAAGATTGGACACTCACATATCACATTTTTTCTATTTAAATAAACCTTTTCAGTTGTGCCTGCCAAAGTTACAGTGATGTTTCTTCAAACAACCAATGTAGCTATCATGTACATGCACCATTCTTACTCTCGCATTCAAATTCATTAGTATTGGATGATTTAAGTTTCTATTTTGAAGTAATATATGTAATATTCATATATGAATTCAACGGGTACGCAATTTATGAAATGGAGGCTATGTAATCATATGAGGTAACACTTTTAAGTAGCTGACTACAATATCCATTTCTTTTTGTGTGCCTCTACATTAACACGTCAATGCATTATGTTTAAAGTAAATAACCAATAGCACTAAATTATCTATTTACACGAGAAATACATAGGCTGAGTGTTTGATCCCTTTTTTGTGAACCCGCCACTACACCCGTATGATTGGCCGCGCCCGTGTGAACATCCAAGTTATCGGCGCATCATCCCGAGTTATTGTCTTTTTTCTGGGGTGGAATTCACACCAGTTATTAAGTGCTGACGCATGCCCCGTGTACACAGTCTAGCATGAAACTGGATACGAACTTCCCGCGGGCGGCAAAATCTCCCGCCTCCTTCTAAAACTTCCGCCACCTTAGTCTTTAGCATGCGAAATCCCCCTTTTGTCCTTGGTTCATGGAGACCAACAGTTACAATACCGCCCTCATCTACATGATAGGTCGGGGCTCCTTTGGTAACTTCCGGTTCCCCCACTACACAACACCCCCATTTCCTCTCCCCCTCCCGCAAAAACGACTAACTCCACAGCACCAGAGCATCTTACATCATGCCGTCTGTACTTCATTGCCCTTTCTCCCCTCCACTCTCGAAACCCTGGACTGCGCATCCACCGGCGTACCATAGCCCATACACTGCCAGGGGCATCTACCTCGCCGGATCTGCTTCTGCGGCCGCATATACCCCTCCCACCTCCCCTAGAAACCAGTAGACTGCTCATCCACCATTGTACCACGGCCCATTCAGTGCCGACCTTGTCCACGGCGCCGGATCTACTTCACCGGTACTCTCGTCAACCAACGCGCATCTGCAGCGGCTCATTCGTACTCCCCACCGGAGACGCTTCGTCCACACCGCCCGGAGCTGCCCCACCGACGCCCCCGTCGACGGCCTTTGATCCTCTTCACCGACACCTTCCTCAACCCTACTGGAGCCGCTTCACCGACACCTTCCGCAACCCTACCCGAGCCGCTTCGCCGACACCATCGTCAACCCTACCGGAGTTGCTTCGCCTATACCATTCTCAACGCTACCGGGGCCGCTTTGCCAACTCACAAGTCCACGGCCTTAGATCCGCTTCCTCGCACCCTCATCCAACCTACCAGAGCAGCTTCTGATGCCCCGTCCACGGCCGTAGATCCGCATCGTCGACACCACCCTTAACCCAACCACCGGAGCAGCTACTGACGCCCCATCGACGGCCGCAGATCCGCATCATCGACACCATCCTTAACCCTACCACCGGAGTAGCTTCTGACGCCCTATCCACGGCCGCAGATCCGCGTCGTCGACACCATCCTTAACCCAACCACCAGAGCAGCTACACCTACGCCCTCGTCCACGGCCACAGATCCGCTTCGCCCACACCGTAGTCCACCCTACTGGAGCCGCTCCACAAACACCCTACTGGACGGTTCTAGATCTCCTTACCGGACCCAGACAGCCAGCGCAGCGTCATCACCCTTGATGTTTCTAACCTGATTCCCACCATCCAGAGAGAAGCCAAGCACCCGCCATGGCCTAGGTACTTGTCACCTTTAAACCCGTCCATCATCACCTGCCCGATGTACTTCAAATACACTAACCGATCGCTGTTACCTGTTATGCAGCTGGCAAAAACTACAAGGACGATGTTTCTTTTGGATCTAACAGCTCGGCCAACAAAGATCCTAGTCTGAGGCATTGCTATGATCTTGTAAGCGTGTCTCTCTCTCTCTCTTGTATTGTTCTGTGCCTGCCAGCGTGCTTTGCTAGGATTTTCGACCATTAATCCCTTTGTGCAGATAATGATTTCTACTACTAGCTGCTAAATTAGATATGTAGAAGTCATACATGATACTACCTCGTATGTCCATTCCTAAATATAAATATTTCTAGAGATTCCACTATAGGCTACATACAGAGCAAAATAAGTGAATCTACACTCGAAAATGCATCTATATACATCTGTATGTGGTCCATACTGGAATCTCTACAAAGACATATATTTAGGAACATGGGCAGTACATTACACAAAATCGTAGGTGGCATGTAGGAATTCCAGTGCACTACATTAGGCTCCCTTAGAGTGCCTGCTAGTCCAGCATATAGAGTCATGGCTAGTTTATGGTACGCACACAATCGTTAATTGGTGGTTTAAATATGCGCAAGGGATATGCAATGTAGTATCATGTAGAGATGTCTGAAATTAGCCGTGCCAACTTGCAGATAGGGTTACACAATGAAAAAGTACAAGATGTATGTGGCAATTTCATAGAACATCGCAAAAAAAGGAGAGGCAGCGGTGAGCCTATACAGTGTGCTACGGTACGTCACTCCTCCATTGCAATCATCGTGACATGTTATTTGTATGCCAGTTATATTAGCCAAGTTTCTTAGGGACAGTTATTACGAGCTATCCTAAGAAAATAAGCACCTGTGAATATAAGCTCCATGTAATAAGCCAACCAGTTCTTTTCATTGCGTTTTCAGCTTATCTTTGGTATGATCAGTGGAAAGTCTAGATTGCATTATATTTTTTCATTTTGCTACCCATATGGAAATTAATTTGACTTGCAAACATCACAAATTGAACCCAGTGCAGTAATTAATATGATAGGAAAATAGACCATTACTATTTGCTCAAAATGCAAATACAAAGATACCATCTACTTGGCACAATCTACTTTGGTCAATGTTTTCCATAGAGATCCCATTGCCTAATTTAAACGAAGAACGCATGACCCACATTTAAATGAAGAACAATTATTTATTGAAATTCCATGGTCCAAGTGGCTGGTTATTATCGTATAGCAGCACCACCTGAAAGCATCATATAGCAGCAGCAACAGCTCATAGCAACTCATCATACAGCAGCAGCAGTCTGGAATTCATCATATACCGGCAGCAGCTCATAGCAATTCATCATATAGCAGCAGCAGGAGAAGCTCATAGCAATTCATCATATAGCAGCAGCAGGAGCAGCTCATAGCAATTCATCATATAGCAGCAGCAGGAGCAGCTTGTAGCAACTCATCATATAGCAGCAACAGCAGCTCATAGCAATTCATCATATAGCAGCAGCAGCTCATAGCAACTCATCATACAGCAGTAGCTCATAGGAATTCATCATATAGCAGCAGCATGAGCAGCTCATAGCAATGCATCATATAGCAGCAACAGAAGCAACTCATAGCAATTCATCGTATAGTGGATCAGAATGAAAATTTTGCAAAAAATCAGAGGAGATCCTCACCTTGTTGGATAAGCTCATCCTTCAACAACACCTCAAGGCCATGGCCTGGGAGGAGGGGAGGGGGAATAAGGTGCCTTCTGCCGCAGTGTGGCATCAGCCATAGTTGTGCAGCACCCGCCGAAGTAGTGCGTTGGACGAACCACAGTGGAGCAGCTGCTAGAGACCATGAGAATGAGGGGCGGCGCCAGAGGGAGGAGCAGCCAGGGAGATTTGCCCCTACCCGCCGGCCATGTAGCCTAGCTGGACATAGCATCGTCGAGGACCAGGACAGATGGGACCAGTGGCGATGGCTCGCTGGAGGAACCCTAGTGCTATAGGCAGGGGATCAAGGTAGAGGGAAAGGGGAGAGGAGATGCAAGTGGGCAGGGCAAGGAATGCTTGCGTGTTTGTTTTTACTTGAGGGTCAGGTGTGACACGGGCGTCAGCAGTTGCATTTTGAGTGTAATATAGGCAGACAACAGAGTCATTTCACTATTCCCCTTCCCTTCAATTTTTAGTGAGGTTCTACCCGAAACACCCCCCTCCAAAGAGAAATTAGTTAAGCCCAAGCCCATAAGTCAAAAATTCACTTCTTTACATCTTTTATGGCTTATTTTGATAATATGCCCTGAAAAGGCAGAATCGAACTGGCCCTTAACCTGCAATTCAATTGTGCGTGCAATGATGAATCACTCCTGCCTGCTATCTGTACATTTTAGGCATCATCATACATGGCATAACCTAATACATGTGCATTCCATTTTAGAATCTAGAATATGCAATGTTTATGTTAGTTCATACATTGCACATGATGTTTAAATGCCCCTTAAAATCTGGTCAGTCAAGTGATGGTCTTTAAGCCTCCTTCTTTGCTTCTTTTCTTGATATGTAAGATTTGCTCACATATCTGCTCAATTGCTTGTTTGCATCAGCCAGCCATACTAGGACTGTCTTCTTTGATTACCTGCTATTCTTGACCTAACACTCTAACAGAGCTTGCCAACGATTTAAACACTAAGGTTGCTGTAGTCTGGCCTTGTCTAACTCACAGGTGACATAATGGTTTGGCTGTACACAACAGTAGGCTCTCCAAGAGTACCTGGAGATCCAGTTTGAAGGTATGCCTAGTTTTTACATAGTGCAGACATAGTAAATGCTCATTTCATTGTGTGAAAGTGCAAGAGATGCGGCATGTTTCATTATGTGGTGTTGTTTTGTTATAATCTCATCCTTTTGTGTTCACAGACTGGAAAGTATGCATATTTATCTTCCAAGGAGACGAGTAACTAGTTTGTGTCACCTTGCAGAGGGGGTGCAATGAAGATAAGATTGAGGATTTCCAAGTACAAGATGTTAGGAAGGAGCCTTGCAAGAGAAGTAGGAGCTGCGCTGAGCCTCTTCAACCTGCTAAGGTAAGTCACTGTATGCAACTCAACATTTCAATTCCTTGTTTGTTTCAGGCATAGTTAATTTTCTCTTTTCAATTGCTTTATTTGTCCTCAGTTAATGAGATGCCCAAATAATAATGCCTGATGTTCGGTACTTGTATCACTATTAGTTGACATAATTAAAGGCCTTACCATTTAATTACTCTGCCGAAGTGTGCCTAAAGCTTTGAAGTCTATTAACCAACTATTATTGCATGAGGCTCACAATCTAGTTTATACTACGCTAATGATTGCATAGTTTTGCCTGCTGTAGTATGTTTGTATGAAACCCTCTGCTGTTCATTATGCTCCCTAAGACTTTAATTGAGGCATAGAATGGCCAACTTCTTGCTTACTTATACACAATGTGATGTCTAAATTTCTAACTTGTTTGTGTTTTCGATTGGGCCCCAACATCAGGCTCCTCTGGTGAGCTAAGAGGGATTTCTGTATGTAGCCTGCACAGACTATCTTTTTTATAATTTTTAAAATATCACCTGCTGATGCTCCATTACATGTAACATTATATTTTTTGAAAGTGACATGTAACATTATTGTTAGTCTTGTTTTGCCATGTAGTACAAAATAGTGTCTTGTTCGCTTCACTTTGTAACTATCTTTTTTCCCTAGTCATGTGTACTTACAGAAACATTTCAGGATGAAGTGACATCAACACAAAGATCTGCGAGCAGTGCGGCATGGCCGTTACCGAATGGTTATGGACTGGAATTGGAATGTACTGATGTTCTCGAGCATCAACTGGAGGTGGCAAGACAACCTGTACATGACTGTCAACGTATAATCAACAAGCTGAGACTGGACATGCCGGTATTAGATGCAGGAGTCAAAAAATGAAACAAGACACTGAGGTAACCATGAAGGAATTGGAGATTTTGTAGACTGAAATTTGTGCTATCTGAATCCGGCCAATCCTATTTTCTGAAGAGATTATAGTTCAAATGGAGTTAAGTTGATGCGCGTCCATGATGTATGAGCTGTATTTGCCCAGCGTATGTAATTTGCTATTTGTGTATGCCTTATTATCACCTATGCCGAACCATAATGCCTAGTAGGTATAATTGGCTGTAATTTCTTTATTGTATAGTGTAGGATTATTCTACTTTCTATGCCTTGATCTCTTTGTTGTATAGTGTATGCTTTTTAGTGGTGATAATATTGAGTAGGATAATTCTTTGAATGTGCTATATCATTCAAACGGGGGCCAACTCACCCGACCATGGCCCTTCACAGGCCGTCGGATCCATGGGCCTTCTACGTCTCGTAGGATCCATGGGCCTTCTACGTCTCGTAGGATCGATGGGCCTTCTACGTCTCGTAGGATCCATCGGCCTTCTACGTCTCGTAGGATCCATGGGCCTTCTTTGTCTTCACTACTAGGAAAAGGCCTACTAATGGCGCACTGGTTTTGCCTACTAATGGCGCATTACCAGTGCGCCATTAGTAGCACGCCACTAGTATATCTTACTAATGGCGCACCACAGGTGCGCCATTAGTATCTGGTATACTAATGGCGCACCAACTAGTGCGCCATTAGTATGTAACAGCATGCGCCATTAGTGTGCCTCCCGGGGGGCCATATGTAAGCATGGCTTTGTCATACTAATGGCGCACCTGGTGGTGATGCACCATTAGTATGAATATTTGGTTTTTTTTGTTTTTTCCTTTTCTAATTTTTGCGCAGGTTACAAAATATATTATTAGACAGAATATAAAATATATTATTAGACATAATATAGACAGCAGCACACAGCAACATCAGATTCATGGAATACAATAGAAGATTAGTCTCCGAATATAATTCATCATATTAGTCTCCGAATTCAAAAGACCGAACAAAGATAAAACATTACAAGTATCAAGACCGCGAGTATCGAGTTTGTCTTCACATTACAAGTCGATATCGATCATCTAAACTACCATCACATAGAAGAGAGTTGTGGTCATCACGATGAGCATCATCACGATCAAACTGGTCTTCATCCGGTTCCTCCAAGGCTCCCTCCTCTCTCCCGCTAGATAGCGGGCGTATCTAGATTCGGCCTCCGCCCTAGTGGTGTACCCTTTGTAACTATTACCGCTGAAACGGTGAACCTGTCTTCGACACTCCTCCCAGTCGTCGTAGACTCTGGGAACCTTACCCTTGTACACGACATACGACGGCATCTCTATGCCCAAGCCAAACAACAGACAATACATAAGCAATATGTAAGTATGCAACAAAAGGATCGGAAGAGAAAAGCAAGACATTAATAGCACGATTCATGGTCCTACTAATAAATAGCATCGATTACATCTAAGTTGAACGACTGTCCAAACCAAAGAGACATACGAATTCATTAAAGTATAATTACAACATGAGCCAATCAATGTTTCAGAACTGCACATCACTACTTTCGACTCGACTCATCAGACAGGAACGTGGATGAAGCCGCTGTCTGTCATGATGGTCATGAAATCACGGTCATTGTCACCCTGCATTTGTAGCATTTCATCTATCTCACTGTTGGACGGTTGATATCTGAGGAAGAACTGCCCCGAGGTATGAAGGACATCTTGATGGATGATGTCCGCATACTCTGACTGGATGCGAAAGAATTCTTGTCTGAGGTCCGCGTCCTGGACTGCCGACAAGCTCGCGGCCCAATCTTTGAGATTATCTGGTAGCAGAAGTGGATGATGGTCCCTTACGATCGCCCGCATGTGATGGAGGGCGTAGTAGGCATCCTTCTGACCGCCAGGCGGCTGCTTGACGCAGCAGAACTTCGTATTGTGTGAGAACATGTGCTTGCCGTACTTACGAACTGCCTTGGTGAAGGTGCCTCCAGATTTGGCGTAGGCGGGGAGAACATCATCAAGAACTTTCTTGACATTTGTGTAGTCTATCTTGGAGTTACGGTTCGGGTCTAAATACGTGGCCATGGAATATTTCGGGCTTAAGAGGATGAGTGTGCAATGTGTGTCACTGCACAGAACACGGAATGTTAGAAAAAAAAGAATGATCGAAATCTAAGAAATCATATGTTACGGGGCGGTTAAGGGATGACTTACTCGGGAAAGTAAGCCACAAGGAAGTTATCCTTATCTGGGTTTGCCAGAATGACGCCTTCGAGGTGTGAACTCGCAACTTGGCGGTCCCCAGCGCTGCTCAAGTGCTTGGCACGCATGTAGAAGGGGTCAACTATCATGATGTCCGGGATCTTGTCTCTAATGATCCGCATCTCCATACTCAGCGAAAACAGCCGAACGAAGGTGTAGTGCAGCGGATGAAGGTTAAACAGAGCAAAGATGACATCAAATAGCAGGACGATCGTACCCCCGATGTCGCCATCCACAAAGCCCTTGCCCTCTGACACCTTGGCCATGAAAACCGGGTATGCCACATCCTTCTCTCTGAGACTCCGCTTCTCCAAAGAAAGAACACTATCGTGCAGACTCCGCATAGCACCGGTTGCAGCATTCAGCATATTTGGCGGTAGCATTGCCCTACCCGCCACATGCACCCTCCTCGAGATATCCTAGGTGAAGGTGGCCCGTCCTGAGCACGGATCGAACTCGGTGTTGGCTGGCTCGCACCGGCGCCCTTGTTAGTCTTTCGTTTCCGTCCCTTCTTCTTGATCTCCTATAATGGGACCGAGTTCTTCTCACAGACCGCCTTCTTGAGCATGTTGGGGCTGATAATATTTCGCACCTCAGCTATCTGAGGCTCGGTGAAGGCGGGAGCTGGAGGCGTGTCCTGAGAACTGAACGCCAGACGACGCTTGTTGCAATTGGATTTCTCCGCCGTACCAGCTAGATCGTGGTCGTCTTGGTTGGGTTCTTGAGAAAGAGGCCCGCAGAACTCATCAGCGTACCCATGTTTGGCAAAGTACTTATCAACTTTGGTGAATGTACCGTTGTCGTTGTCGTCGCCGTCCAGATCCTGTGCCATAGGGCTGTCCGGATCCTGTGCCATAGGGATGTCCGGCAGGTCCGGTAGCATTGCAGCGTTCTTGCCATGGCTTGGCGCCGGCACGACTGGCGGTCTTGTCCGGATCCTTCCCAAATTCTAGGTATTCGAAGTTCAACGCTTGCCACTGGCTCGCATCGTTAGGGTGACTCAGCATCTTGTATTTTTATTTATCTCCGGATCATTTCCGTCATCTTCCCTCTTCTTCTCCTCCCTATCCGCGTGCCAACGCAGGAGCTTTGCTACCTTAGGGTCCGCGAAATACCGCTGCAGACGAGGAGTGATCGGAAAGTACCACACCGATTTTTGAGGAGCTTTCTTCCTCTTCTTGTATTGAGTGACGCCGCACACCAGACATACGGTAGACTCCGCGTGCTCGTCCCGATAAATAATACAATTGTTCATGCACACATGGTATTTCACGTGCGGTAAATCCAGAGGACACACGATTTTCTTCGCCTCCTCGAAACTGGTCGGGCACTTGTTCCCCTTGGGAAGACGTTCGTGCCAGAATGACATGTTCTCGTCGAAGCATGCGTCGGTCATTTTGTGTTTTACCTTCATCTCCAGAGCCATGAGCGTTACTTTCAGGCAGGTATCCTCGGGCCTGCATCCTTCATACAATGGAGTAACCGCGTCTATCTCCAATTGATCCAGCTTGGCTTTCTCTCGGGCGGCAGCTCTTGCGTTATCCGTCTGCTTGAGAAGCAGCTCTTGAATATGAGGGTCCTGCACCCAGCCTCCATCGTCGTCTGCTCCGGCATCTTCATCTTCATGATCATGCCCTTCGTCTTGATCTTCCTCATCATCATGTATGACATCTTCTACATGATGACTGTGTACAGCATCACCGTCGTGATCATGTCCTGGAGATTCTTCGTCTTCTCGCCCGCCCTCGCCGCAGTGGTACTTGTCTTGTTGCCCTTCCTCATTTCTTGCCCGGCCCCGGCCATGGAAGACTTCATAGTCATCTTCATCACCTTGCCACCGATAGCCATCCATGAAACCATGCAAGAGCAGGTGGTCCCGCACCTGCCCGGAATCTGGGTCCGTAATAAGGCTCTTCAGCTTACATCTTTGACACGGACATCTTATCTCCGTCTCGTTCTTTTGAAGCATCTCGGCCTTCGCGGAGCTCAAAAACCTATTCACAATGCCTTCAGTCATCGTGCGGACCATGTTCGCCTAAGGGGTAGAGCAAAACGATATTTTAGAACCAAGAAAAAATTTGGCATGACCTTCCCTAAAAATAGGACCAAAAAGAATGCATAGTGCCAAAATTCTCGCCGAAACAGAAATGAATCAAAACATTCCGGCAAAATATTGGCAACTATCGCATTTCAAATACCGGTACCTTCAAACATAAACACACATGCAACACCACAAACATACATAGATCTAGCTAGGCCACAAAAAGTGCATGTGCACGTTGTTGGAGCGAGCTAGGTAGAAAAAAAGTAGATCTACATCATGAAGATAGCTTTCCCCTTACTTACCTATCAAAAAAAGGTAATTTCACCACTTAATTTTGATGAATCTATGGTGGAAATGAGGTGAGGAGGAGGAGGCAGCCGAAAGCTTGGAGAACGAGGTGGAGGGAATGAAGTGGGGAAAGTGAGTGGGTAGGTGTGGGGCTGTCCAAAATATCTTGTTGGGGTCCTAGGTTACTAATGGCGCACCACAAGGAAATGCGCCATTAGTAACCCTGGTTACTAATGGCGCACTCGCAGGTGGTGCGCCATTAGAAGTTTTACAAAAAAGTAAAAAATATAAATATATATACTAATGGCGCACCGTGTAACAGTGCTCCATTACTAGTTTAAACTAGTAATGGCGCGCTGTGAAACGGTGCGCCATTAGTAGTTTTGCAAAAAAAAGAATAAGAAAAAAATTACAGTAATGGCGCACTCTCTGCCTGGTGCGCCATTACTAGTTAGAACTAGTAATGGCGCATTGTCGACCTGATGCGCCATTAGTATGTACGGAAAACAACAACAAAACAACAACAACAACAAAGCCTTTAGTCCCAAACAAGTTGGGGTAGGCTAGAGGTGAAACCCATAAGATCTCGCAACCAACTCATGGCTCTGGCACATGGATAGCAAGCTTCCACGCACCCCTGTCCATAGCTAGCTCTTTGTCGATACTCCAATCCTTCAGGTCTCTCTTAACGGACTCCTCCCATGTCAAAATCGGTCGACCCCGCCCTCTCTTGACATTCTCCGCACGCTTTAGCCGTCCGCTATGCACTGGAGCTTCTGGAGGCCTGCTGTGACACCCCAAAATTTTGGCCTTGTTTTAATGGAATAAAATTTTTGCCAGGATTTAAAACTTTGAATTTTTGAGCTCCATTTTGATTTTTGTTTAAATCATTTCCTTCCCTGTTATGATGAGTTTTTTTCCCAAAGAGAAAACTTTTCAAAAATGTTGTTGGACTTGTTTAACCTCTCAAGAAAAACTTTCCTTTTACCAGTATAACTAATTAACTAATTTAGTTGCTTGATCTTTATTTTCTTGAAAATGGTTTTTTAAGGTTAAATGGCCTTATTTGAACTACAACCATTCGATAAATTCACTTAAAATTCCCACAAAAATTTGGAGATGTCATGTGATATTTTTAAATCACTTTTATGCTAAAATAGATTTCATTCATGAAATATTTTGAGCCCTACACTCAATTTTTCATCCCTGGTCCAGAGTGCTTTTTGCACTACAACCTATTTAAATATTTCTTTAAAACTTCTACCAAAATTAAGGGAGGTCAGTAGGAGCCTATTATTCCACTTTGTGCAAAAACCTATTTATGTCCTTTGAAAATTTTGAGTGAATCAACCTCATCTTCATTCTGGACCAACTTGATGGTTTGTACAGCAACCATGTTTTTACTTGCTCTTTAACCCTTGATCATTTCTCCTACTTGTAGTCCCCCATGTTAAACCCTTAAGTCCAGGAGCATGCACCTTTTGGATCATTTTTGGTGCATGAAATAATGTCATCTATTTCCTGTCCAGAATTGAAGTTTTGTAAAACTTGCACTAACAAGTTTCTGCTTTTGGCCAAATAACCTCACCACTCTCTCTTTCATCCACAGAGACACTGATCTGGAGATTTTGGCCACTCCAAGAAATGCCTAAGTGCCCTTGCATTTTGTCAAACACCTGGTGTGCATGGCCAGTTTTGACATGATTTTGTCTTTGCATTGTGACCTTGCACCTCGGATCATACTAGCATGTCCACTAGGATTCCAGTTGCTCCTAACCTGGGTCTGTTAATTGCCAGCCTCAACCGCGACCTCTAGCATGCTCTAGCATTTCGTCGAGCACACTCAGTGCGTGCAATGGACGCGCCCAGAGCGCGCAAATTGCAGCCACGCGGCCGAGCCGACACGCTGGCCCCCACGGCTTTGGCCCGCTCTGCAGAACCTCGCCACGCGCTCCCCTTCTCTCAGCTACGCGCCAAGCCGCCCCTCGCCGCGCCCGGCAGGCCAAGCACTAGCCGCCGCCGCCGCCCGACAGCCCTGCGCCGTGCAGCGCCGCCCAAGCCACCCCGACTCGCCACCTGCCCCTGTGAGCAGTGCGTGCTCATCCGCAGCTTCGTCCCCTAGTGCTCGTCGCCGCCACGTCGCCCTAGCCACAGAGAGGCGGTTCGCCGGAGAACTTATCCACGGCCGCCGCGGAACCGACCTCGTCGCGCTATAAATGGACACCCCGAGCCCCTCTGAGCACGCACGCGACCTCAGACCACCCCTATGGCACCCCCCTAGCTCGCATTCGACCCGGGGAGGCCTCCTTCCTCATCTCCGGCAACTCCTGCCGCCGCCACCGCCCCGGCCAATCCGGCACCTCCAGTATCTCTCCCTCTCCGTTCTCTCCACCAAGAACATCCTCATCCTCCCGTGAGCCTTTTCCCCTACTTGATTTTGATCGGGAGCCAACGCCGCCACAAAGTCACTTCGCCACCGAAGCCTTCCTCCGCCGCGGAGCTCGCCGCCGGCAGCTCACTCCGTCCCCGCCGACCCAACGACTACCGGGAGGACCCAGCCTTACGGATCCATCCCCACCCTCGGGGGCCCGCGAGGAGCAGCCAAACGCCGGCGACGATCGCCAGAGCCCCGCTCCGCTCGGGCAAAGGAGGGAGACGACGCGCGGCGACTGGTCAAACCTAACCAGTGGGCCAGGCAGGCCCACTGTCAGTGACACCCCGCACCGTCCACGTGGTTAAGTGGAGGCGTAAAGCCTCAAGTACGCCTCCTCTGTACCGAAAGCGTAATCTCGTCTGAAACGTTTTCTTTTATGTTTTAATTTAAATAACAGATTTGACCAAATCTTTGACTGGCTATAACTTTTTAAATATAACTCCAAATGAGTTGATTCTTTTTCCTACCTTCCTCAAATTTGATCTAGTTTATTTTAAGATTTATTTGAAAAAATTTCAAACAACTTTTTGGTTCTGTTTTTGAAATGTGTGTTAATTCAAATATATTCTTAAATAGGATTTTGGGAGAGAGAAGAAACTTTCAAAAGTTTTGGAGTGCACCCTGCCTTTCCACACATTGAAGGCAAGCATTCTGAACCCCGGCATAATATTTTTGGTGTGATCGTTGATACCTTTATAACACCACCGCATTTCGAAGGACTTGTTATTTCATGTGATATGATCATATGCATGGGTGCATGTTGTTGATTTCCATGCTGTTGGAAATGGACACACTTGTGATGATAATCACCCTCATATGCCTCGCATGCATACCGGCAGGAACCCGGGAAAACCTCTGCCTTGGGTAGGCATGAGTTTGTCGCCGGTCTCCGTCGGGACGGTTATGTCTGGTATGGCATGGTAAGGTGATATGAGCGGTGACTTTGTTGGATGAAATATATGCGTCATGCTAATCATGCAGGGAATACTTGAACCTCCTGAGTCGACCGTAGATCGAGTCTTGTTCCAGTAACCCCCATACTTGTTTCGTACTACCACTCGTCTCTACAGCAAGTAGAGTACGGTTCAGTAAGTTGTCAACCTCTTTCCAGCACACACCGTACAGAGAGGCCATGGTGGAAGATACCGGTTGTAGCTGGTAGGCAGGCCACCTGGTCCGGGGGCATGGGTGTTTCCGGTTGGGACCGAGAGGGGAGGCCACCCCTTAGAGCGCGCGATATAAATTTGATCCCATGCTACGCGAGGTTGTAGCCTCCCCACTTAGAGTTTGCTTAACAGGTGTCGTGGGT
The DNA here is from genome assembly GCF_002162155.2 of Triticum dicoccoides. Classification (NCBI taxonomy): domain Eukaryota; kingdom Viridiplantae; phylum Streptophyta; class Magnoliopsida; order Poales; family Poaceae; genus Triticum; species Triticum dicoccoides. The sequence goes on from NC_041382.1 coordinate 439,304,838, forward strand.
GATTCCAGACACGTGTGAGACAAGCTGGTGTGTGCAAGTTAGGTGTGTTTTCAACAAAAAGACCGTAGACGGAATTAGTCCTGCTGGACTAGAGAAATCCGTTACTCGTGGGTAAAGAGTACACCCTCTGCAGAGAATAAACCTATTCGACTAGCCGTGTCCATGGTTAAGGATTACAGTCTGGGATGGGTCAGGTGTCGGTCTTAGTGTCGGTCTTCGGAGGTGAAACTGTTAACCAGAAATGGAATTACTACTCGTGACTTGTGATATCTATGATGATTATCATTATTGTTGACTAACCCATGATATTATGGTTATTATCGAGTATCTCTGGGATGGTTCTACCTCCAGGGATATTCATTATGATTGTTTCTTTTAAAGCCCTTTATGTGGCGTCGCTCAGACGCCCGACTGTGGCATTTCTTTTAAAGCCCTTTATGTGGTGTCGCTCAGACGCCCGACTGTGGCATTTCTTTTAAATCCCTTTATGTGGCGTCGCTCAGACGCCCGACTGTGGCATTTCTTTTAAAGCGCTTTATGTGGCGTCGCCCAGACGCCCGACTGTGGCATTTCTTTTAAAGCCCTTTATGTGGCGTCGCTCAGACGCCCGACTGTGGCATTGCTTGTTATTTATTTCATAAATTTTAATACTGCTATGTATTGCATTTTTTTTATAAATAACCGCCTGCACGCATCAGTATTTTATTTACTATTTTTGACTGAAGCATAAAAATAATTTTAGCACATCATGGTTATATTATACCTGTGTTCATAATGTTTGCGAGTACATTCAAAGTACTCACTGGCTTGTCCCTGGCTATTGTCTTGGCCAGATTTTGCTCGCACGGAGATGAGCGACGCGATGCCAGCCCCGGAACCCACTCAATGGAGATAGCAGCCTCGCGAAGATAGGAATTAACCTGGTCAGCTGTTCCCGTGGGAAATGGAGTCCCATAGACACTGATGTTTCACAACCCGCTTCCGCCATCAACCACTAGAAACCATTTGTTGTACTCACATGCCAGAATGGTCTTGTACTACATATTTTGTATTTTTGCTTGGAATTTCTGTATCAAGTTGGAGCCTCATCAGCTAACAGTAATCCTGGGGCTGATGAGCACGACGGTCTTTTCTGGAAATTTACTACCCGGAAAACCCGGTCGTGACACCTGCGCTGAATATGCCCAAACCATCTCAAACGATGTTGGACAAGCTTCTCCTCAATTGGTGCTACCCCAACTCTATCTCGTATATCATCATTCCGGACTCGATCCTTCCTCGTGTGGCCACACATCCATCTCAACATACGCATCTCCGCCACACCTAACTGTTGAACATGTCACCTTTTAGTCGGCCAACACTCCGCGCCATACAACATTGCGGGTCGAACCGCCGTCCTGTAGAACTTGCCTTTTAGCTTTTGTGGCACTCTCTTGTCACAGAGAATGCCAGAAGCTTGGCGCCACTTCATCCATCCGGCTTTGATTCGATGGTTCACATCTTCATCAATACCCCCATCCTCCTGCAACATTAACTCCGCCTATGTTGTCTCAACATAGCCGGTCCCAAGCCCGGGTAAAGGAGGAGGGTTGTGATAGGCTTGGCGAGCCAACGTAAAAACTCAGCCACTCTTATGGAGATGAAACCCAAAAGATTAGTATGTATGGAAAAATGGAAAAAAATTTAATACTAGTGGCGCACTCTGTTTCTGGTGCGCCATTAGTGTCTTCCACACTAATGGCGCATCACCAACAGGTGCGCCATTAGTATCAATCCTATCTATAGCCCTTTTCCTAGTAGTGCTTGTAGGATCCATGGGCCTTCTACATCTCGTAGGATCCATGGGCCTTCTACGTCTCGTAGGATCCATGGGCCTTCTATGTCTCATAGGATCCATGGCCCGCCGACTCATTTATGGGTCTTGTACGGGCCTTTAATAGGCCGTAGACGGGCCTTTAATGGAAATCGTACGTTTTATGGGCTGACCATAATGGGCCGTTAATAGGCCGTATTTGCTGATGCTATGAAAATGGCCCAACAGATGGACGGTCCACAAATGGGCCGACTGTAACGACCGGCTGAATTTGGCCCACAAGCAGAAATTGAAAGTAACGGGCTGTAAGTAACCGAATGCTGCAAATGAGCCCAAAAATAAATGGGCCCTTAAAAGGACGAAAGTTAACTTGGGCTAGAAATGGCCCAACGAAATAACGGGCCGTTAATGGGTATAAAGTGATACACTATTCATTACAGGCCAGTTTCACCACGGGTCGTTAATGGGTGTAAAGTAATACACTGTTCATTACGGGCCAGTTTCAGCACGGGCCGCTAATGGTCCAAGAGTTACAAAGGGCCTCATATGGGCCGAAAGACGTCATGGGCTATACATGGGCCAGAAGTGAAAATGGGCTGGAATCATATTGGATGGCCCAGATGACGCTACTGGGCCTAATTCGGATAGGGCGTAACGGGCCTTGGGTTAGCGGGCTGTAAATGGGCTATATGCGAACATGCCGTTAATAGGCTTTCCATGGGCCGGCCCGCCAACTTTTGACCAAGTCAAACGGGCCGGCCTTTTCACAGGAATGGGCCACTGTTGGGCCGTGCCATGTATCAATGTATCATAGGCGCCTTCTGTCCAGTTAGTGGATGACATCTGTCCCAACGATGAGCCGACATGTGTTTCCTCTAGCCAATGATGATTTTACACGTGGAAAATCCCCATTGGTCGGGGCTATTAACGGGTTATCGGATCCAAACGCCGACCCGATAGCTTAACGGCGTTCCGTTACGGTGGATGCCACATGTCGGTCACCCTTGACGAAAGCACTTCTGTGATGCGCGATTTATCATCATGGAAGTGGACACTTCCGTGATGATAATTTTGGTAATGTCATGGAACACTTCTACGATAGCACAGGTATGACTATCTTGATTCTGTCATAAATTTTTTGATGGATGTACATGCATGACAAAAAACGCGACCTACTGTGACAGACACGTATCATCACGGAAGTGTATTTTTTCGTAGCGTTTGCTCAGCCCCTCTTATAGCGTTGCTAGTTGCAGGTGAAGATGAAGTTTGTTCCATGTTGGAACATGGTTATGTTGGGATATCACAAAATCTCTTATTTAATTAATGCATCTATATACTTGGTAAAGGGTGGAAGGCTCGGCCTTATGCCTGGTGTTTTGTTCCACTCTTGCTGCCCTAGTTTCCTTTATACCGGTGTTATGTTCCTTGATTTTCCGTCCCTTACGCGGTTGGGTGTTATGGGAACCCCTTGACAGTTCACTTTGAATAAAACACCTCAAGCAAGGTCCAACCTTGGTTTTACATTTGCCTAACAACCTATAACCTTCCCTTCGGTTTTTGTGAGCCCGAGGGTCATCTTTATTTTAACCCCCTCGGGCCAGAGCTTCTCTAAGTGTTGGTCCAAACTAGGCGATGTCCGGCGACCCCTGAGCAACCAGGGTCTATGCCAACCCGCCGTCTTTCCCATCTGGTGTGCCCTGAGAACGAGATATGTGCAGCTCCTATCGGGATTTGTCGGCACATTCGAGCGGCTTTGCTGGTCTTGTTTTACCATTGTCGAGATGTCTTGTAACCGAGATTCCGAGCCTGATCGGGTCTTCCTGGGAGAAGGAATATCCTTCATTGACCGTGAGAGCTTGTGATGGGCTAAGTTGGGACACCCCTGCAGGGTATAAACTTTCGAGAGCCATGCCCGCAGTTATGTGGCAGATGGGAATTTGTTAATATCCGGTTGTAGAGAACTTGACACTTAACTTAATTAAAATGAATCAACCGCGTGCGTAGCCGTGATGGTCTCTTCTCGACGGAGTCCGGGAAGTGAAAACGGTTCTTGAGTTATGCTTGAACGTAAGTAGTTTCAGGATCACTTCTTGATCACTTCTAGTTCACGACCGTGCTTTGTTTCTCTTCTCGCTCTCTTTTGCGTAAGTTAGCCACCATATATGCTAGTGCTTGCTGCGGCTCCACCTCACTACCCTTTCCTACCCATAAGCTTATATAGTCTTGATCTCGCGGGTGTGAGATTTCTGAGTCCTCATGGCTCACAGATACTTCCAAACAGTTGCAGGTGCCGATGATACTAGTGCAGGTGACGCTACTGAGCTCAAGTGGGAGCTCGATGAAGATCATCTTCGTTGTGTTGTTTCGTTTCATGTTGATCAGTAGTGGAGCCCAGTTGGGGCGATCAGGGATCTAGCATTTGGGGTTGTCTTTCTTTATTTTGGTTCCGTAGTCAGACCTTTGTTTGTATCTTGTATGATGGATGGTTTATTTGTGTATTGTGTGAAGTGGCGATTGTAAGCCAACTCTTTATCCCTTTCTTATTCAGTACATGGGATGTGTAAAGATTACCCCTTAGCGACATGCCTACCATGCGGCTATGCCTCTAAGTCGTGCCCCGACACGTGGGAGATATAGCCGCATTGTGGGTGTTACATCTATGTTGGGACTCACCTTTATATATAGGTCGAGGCCGCCAGCTTACAAGATTCTGGATCGGGTCATGTTTCGTGACCGATCCTAACTCTAAGTCGCATTGCCTTCTACGACAAGTCATGATCGGCGGCATACACCTCTAGTCCGCGCGCCATATTTAGGCCTTGGGCCTTAAGCCGGCCAATCTTGTGAGCCGCCCCTCTAGCCTTGCATCTTGAGCACTTGGGCATGTCTGAGGCCTAGCTCAGTGAGTCGCCAGCGGCCTAACCTGGCCCTTCTAGGGAAGGTTATATCGTGGGGTTATATCCACAACAATACCGAAGTGAACTTAAAAAAATAGAGCTATGCTCCCCGGCAACGACGCCAGAAAATAGGCTTGATAGCCCATAGATCTAGGGGATCGCAATAGTCTTCGAGGGAAGTATTTCAACCAAAATTTATTGATTCCACACAAGGGGAATCAAAGAATAGTTATAAGCCTTAGCAGTTGAGTTGTCCATTCAATAACACCTGGAGTTTATTAGTAGCACAATAATATGATAATAGTGGCAACAAAGTAACGGTAACAACAATAGTTTCATGTTTGCAATGTGCGGTAGTAGTAGTTGTAATGGAAACAATAGAGGAAAAATCATAGGCATGGAGTAAGAGCTGGGTTAGTCCGATGAGATTCAATATGCAACAGTCATAACTTAGAGCGATGGTAAGTGTGATCATTGCAAAGAGGCGGTATTATTTGTGACAAATTTTTTAACAAAAGTTTATTTTGGCATATAGAAAATCGAAAAAGGTGGGACCTGCCAAGTCACGCACTCAGACGCCACGGACGCAGCAAGGGTGACTTACTGTCACGCCCATTATGCAACCCTATCCTAAAGGAACTCGAAGGTCCCACCATGGATAGAAGCGCGTATTGGAGACGCCTTTGCAAGGTGGATATCATTACATCATACCATTACATAATAACTGGGGATACATACAAAGGCATACAAATGCCACAAGAATACATGAAACATCATACATGAGAACAACATCCGACTACGGATGAAACGCAAACAAAAACTCAAACGACATCCACCCTGCTAGCCCAGGCTGCCGACCAGGATCCTATCCCAAGATCGACGAAGAAGAAGAAGAACTCCAAAACAAGTAAACATTGCTCTCACGTCACGATCATCGTGTAACCTGCACCTGCAACTGTTGTTGTAGTAAACTATGAGCCACGAGGACTCAGCAATCCCATCACCATGGGTATCAAGACTAGCAAAGCTTAATGGCTAGGAAAGGGTAAGTGGTGAGGTTGCAGCAGCGGCTAAGCAATGTATGGTGGCTACCTTACGAGTACAAGAGTAAGGTGAGAATCTACGCAAACGGTCGCAAACTAATAATGATCAAGAAGTGATCCTGAACTACTTACGTTCAAACATAACCCAACCGTGTTCTCCTCTCGAACTTCAGTGAAAAGAGACAGTCATGGTTACGCACGCGGTTGGTGTATTTTAATTGGGTTTACTTCCAGTTCACTACTACCGGATATTAACAAATTCCCATCTGCCACATAACCGTGGGCACGACTCTCGAAAGTTTAAACCCTGCCGGGGTGTCCCAACTTATCCCATGACAAGCTCATGATTCGCAGGACAATCCTCCATCACGGGACCCTCCGATCAAACTGGGAATTCTGGTGCACAAGACATTTCGACAATGGTAAAACTAATCCAGCAAGACCTCCCGCGTGCCGACACCTTGATAGTAGCCGCACGTATCTCATCTCAGGCCACATCCGGATGAGTAGTCAGTACAACTAAAACCAGTCCTCGAGTTTCCTTGTGGCAGTGCTACAAGGGGCTCTAGTTTGGGACCAACACCATCAG
>NC_041382.1:439311497-439317909 GCF_002162155.2 Triticum dicoccoides
CCGTATGTAGAAAAGAATCCTTGGGTTCATGACGCCCTATGCCAATTAATTATTTAGTTCAATATTATTTTGGAAAATGTTAAAACCAATGGTGGTCCTTGCTGGAAGAGTTTTATTCAAAGCGAACTATCAAGAGAGGCCCATAAACCCTCATCGTCTAAGGGACGGAAAATCAAGGAACATAACACCGGTATGACGGAAACTAGGGTGGCAAGAGTGGAACAAAACACCGGGCACAAGGCCGAGCCTTCCACCCTTTACCAAGTAAATATGTGCATTAATTAAATAAGATATATTGTGATATCCCAAGATATCCATGTCCCAACATGGAACAACCTACAACTGCACCTGCAACTAGCAACGCTATAAGAAGGACTGAGCAAAGCGGTAACATAGCCAAACAACGGTTTGCTAGGATCGTGGAAAAAGGTTAGAGGCTATCATGGTAATTTGGGAGGCTTGATAAACAAGTGGTAGGTTGCATGACATAGCGATAGCATCGAGACAACTAGCATAGCAAAGATAGTGGTGAGATCCAAGGTGACGGTAATATTGCATGAAATCCCGCTAGAAAGAAGAACGAGTCCATGAAGAAGACGAACGGGCGTAGTCGAACGAATCCTCACGATCGCAAAGAAACAGGAACTATCGAGAAGGAGCACAACAGGAAAGAAGCAAACAGTATGGTAAACACTCAACACATAACATGGCATGATGCTCATCCAAGTATGATGCATGACATGGCTACATGATGCTACTCATGGAAAGAGATGATGCATAAAAGAACAACACATCAAAGCAAGTTTAAATGAGGTCGGAACCAACATATAACAACTCCGGCAAGTCCTCATATGCAAATTTTGAAATTGGTCCAGATCTGGATAACAAATTATGTTGAAGTTGTTAAACATCAAGTTAAAGTTACATATAAAGTTCATTTAATTCGGAGCTACAGCCTAGAAGATATGAGCAAAACAAGTTAAACATGGTGCAAATGCAAGCAAAACACAACCACAAACACTCCAAAACATGGATGCAACATGGCATGATGAAACTACATGCAAAACAAAGCAAGTTTCATATAGACCATGCTCAAAACAGAGCAACGGTTCAACACATACACTCGATACAAGTTTAAAACACAATCTACCCAAAACAACAACTAAGCACTTTAGAATCATATGGACACAAACTTGATATGTACTTGAAGAACAGATAACATGCTTGAAAAATCATCAAGGATTAGGTTCATAGGCATCGGGATTAATCCAATGAGATCAATGTGAAAAGAAATTTAATAGCACAGATTAAGACAGTGAAAAATAGGGCATACATGTGAGCAAAAATAACATGTTGACATGTTGGAGGCATGAAACAAACATGCTACAGTGCAAGATCATGGCAAACAAAAGCATGGCATTAAAGTACATGTTAAACATGGCAAGACATGATTACTAAGCATCTCCATATAACCTCCAGATAAATGGCATTCATCAAGACAAATATGCAAGTCATAACAGATTCTCGAACTTAGCGAAAAACAGAGGAAGGCTGAAAACAGATTCATGATGCATACTTTGTGACAACAAAATTATATGCTACAGGAACATTTCATGGCATCAGAGGGCATGTCAAGCATGTACATGTAGAGAACTACAGAACATGAATACTGTGCTACTGCTAGAAACCACTAGAGCATGCTCAAAGTATCATGGAAAGTATGCAAATGATAACGGATTCACAAACTTAGTGAAATAAACTAAACATGGCAGGAACAATAACAAGTAGGCATGTTTGCAAGCTTATGCAACTCATCTCAAGGCATTTCATGGCAAGTGAATGTAACCAACAACAAGAAGGCATATTTGTGTGACCACTCATGTCAAGAACATGGACATAGGATGCATAGATCACTAGCTATTCACATGGCAAAACTGAACTTACTGTTAACAGACTGACAACAACATTATTTAGCAATTTGAGAACATGGTAATAATAAGCTAGAACAGTCCATAATTGCAACCAAGGGCATGGATGTATAGAGCATAACAAGAGATACAAAACATCCTTAATAAGCATCTCCAGATTATGAATGGATACACTTGTAGCAACAAGTTACCATGGCAACATAATGTAGCAGAAATCATAAGTCACTGAAATCAGCAAAAGCCAGTACCCTACTTTGCATGCTTCTGCTAGTAACCATAGGGCACATAAAAATACATGGAGGGCACCACTTTAGAGATGGCACAAAGATGCTCCTAAAACACATTGACATGATGCTCAAAAGATAAACACACAAAATGCTATGAAAAAGACAAATCAGCAAGTTATGACAACCTCAGCATGTTATATCATTTAGCACTTTTGCAATGATGATTAAGGCAACAAGATGGACAGTAACATGCATGCAAACTATACCATCACCTAGAGCATTCAGAGATGAACAATTTGATATATTGCATGCCTACATAGGACAAATATGCACAGAGATAAAGGCATCATGATATGCGTACATGAAGTTTTCAGAAAAAAGGACTTAGGAGAAAATATACCCTCTGGGAGGGGATCTCGGGGCGGACATGTTCGGCAGCGGCGGACACGTCGGCATGGCTGGGTCATTCTCCTCCTCAAGGAGGTCAACGACGGGGCTGGCGAGGCCGGAGAGGTGGATCCGGCCGGATCCCAGCGAGGGGCGGCGCGGGGAGGTGACGACGGCGACCTCTGATGGCTCTGGGCGGCAGAGCTCCTCTGGTGGTGGTGCGGGGTGACGACGGATGGTGGGGCAGGCGAGCAGGTGTGCGTCTCGAGGGGGAGCGACGGACGGCGGCATGAGGCGCAGGCAGCGGGGCAACGCGAGGTGGCGGCGGGGCGCGGCAGAGCAAGCGGCGGAGGCGAGCAGGCGGCAGCGAGCGGGCGGCGGCGGGATCAGCGCGCAGGGCGGAGCTCGGGAGCCGAGCGGTGGAGGCGCAGGCGCGCACAGGCTCGGGGACGGGCCCCGATTGGATCCATGGGCTCACCCCGGGCCTGGGTGGACCGCGGCGGTGCGGGAGGCAGGGGGACTCGAGGCGATGCGGGAGTGGGCGCGGGGGCGGAGCTGTTGATGTGGCGGCGGTGGCGAGATGCTCTGGCGGCAACAAGTGGTGGAGCTGTGATGGCTAGCGCTGAAAGCAAGGTAGGAGATGACTGAGTGTAGGGGGAAGGAGGGGTAGGTGATTTAGGCCATTTTTGGAAGGGGTAGGGGCTATATATAGAAAGGGCTAGGGTTTTAGGGGGGTTTAGGGGGTTTCTGGACCCTCCAATCACAATCAAATATTTTCGGTCGGAGGGGGTTTCAGGTGGGCTTGGATGGGCTGTGTAGAGGGGGTTGGGCTGAGAGGAGAGGGGATAAATACAGCCCGACAAGTTTTCCGGATATCGAAAATGTCCGACAAATATACCAGCAACGGTGTCGCTACGAATGACGGTTGGGCAGTCAAACGGACTCCGAATGCGACGAAATTTGGAAGGCGGTCTACCTACACTATAACAAGACCGTGCGCCAACTTTCGACCCATTCCAAAAAAAATTATGCCACTAATAAAATAATATTTCGGAGGTCCCGCGGGCGCGTGCACACTGTCAATGGGCTCGGAACGGACAACAGAGAGAATTGGGAGATCCGGGCGGATGCAAGTTTTGAAAAACATGCAAATGAGGAGCACATGATGACATTGCAAAATGCAACACGCAAGCAAATGACATGGCATTGCCGACAAATAACTGGAAGACACCTGGCACATCGAACTCGGGGCGTCACATTACTACACCTGCCTTTTGTCTCTATGATAGGTGGGCCCAACAGATGCTAGGGCCACATGTCATAGACAGATAGAATGTTACTGATAAGTCACTTAATCTCACCTGCGTGGGCGCATTTCCCCCTTTCCCCTCTCTCCTTGAACCCTAAATCTCTCTTAGAGAGAGAGGCACAAAACCAACTTGACGATGCTTGTCTGCGGCACATTCGACGTCTTCCTCCTCCTCCCTATCTTCACACCTTGTCAACGCGTGTCCCACCTCATCAAGGCATCTTCATTGCCTTCCTTCGTGCCTCCTAGTGCCGTCTGCATGAATCTAGGAAGGTCTTCATGGTGCAGATCGGTGCAGGGTGTCGCATATTGTGGTGCAAATCTGCACGGGGCATCATGGTGCAGATCTGGGAGGGGCGTCGCGGTGATGCTAGCTTGGCTGCCCCATCTCACCGGCGATGCAGGTAAGCATGTTTGAGTATTTTGGGATTAGATTAAGTACATGGCTAGTTTTATGAGCTAGTTTATCACAAACCAATGCCACTCCACATTGATCTAGTCTACACCAATGCCACTCCACATTAAGGTAGTCCATGAGCTAGTTTATGACCACTAAATTTTTTGTTTAATTTCATAAGTCTGCATAAAGCTAGGACATGCCTAGTTCTAGCGTTAGCAACATTGCATGGCGCAGTGACGCCGAGTTCTCGTTCTCTTCGCCCACGTCATATAGAGAGAAGCCGCTTCAATATTCTCAAGAAACTAAGTATTGGTGCAAAGAGAAGGCTTCCAGGTGGATTTCTTGGAGTGATTGCAACCCAGGGCGAAGATACTTCAAGTACACAAGACTTTGCGTGATTTCCTATTTCTTCTCATTTTCCAACTTGTTGGCAAAAAAAGGAAAATATATTCATGACTTTGATTTGTGTTAATATTATAGGTTGGTGGATGCAAATTCTTCGAATGGTTCAATCATGAAGTTCCTGAGTTCTTCAAGCAACACTTGATTGATTTGCATGACATGGTGCTTCGTCTCTAAAGAGAAAAGGATGCACTTATTAGTTAATTACAAGCCTACAAAGCATGGAATCAAGAGTTGTTGCAAATGAAGGCTTCGAATGAAGATTTTCTCAAGAAAAAGGACATATAAATTGAGGTGTCATTAAAGAAGGATGCTAAAAATTGTGTTGCTATCAACAAGTATAGGGTTAAGGAAAAGAAATTAGAGGGAGAGAAATTTGTGGTGAAATGTGTTTTAGTAGTAGCATTATTTGCTATATTTGTGAAGTTGTTGTCTTTAACATGTTGGTGTAAGAACCATGTAGATGCAAGGCTAGTTTGAAGTAGCCTAGTTAACAGTCCATGATGTTTTCAATTCCTTAAATTTCCAATTTGTAGCCACCAAATGACATATTATCTTTCCTGCAATTGGAAATTTCATCAAATACTATTTCACAATGTTTGGAGAAACATTGTGAAAAATTCATCAGATAGCCCAATAAAAAGATGACATCTTTTTCCTAAAACTTTTACAAACAAAGTTGCACATCATGTGGACTAAATTTCAAAGGTTAACATGATATCACATCTTTCCCAAATTCCAGGGGTACAAACTTTCTCAACAAACCATCACATCTGGAGATATCATACATTTTTCAATTTACCTAAACTACATAGTAAGGAACTAGTATAGAGATCACAACTATGATAAGTGCCACCATGTATCTGTTTTTTTCCTCTCCCTTCACTTCAAGTCCTTATATGACTCTTGCTTTCTGCTCTCTGTCCATTTGTAGCTTCTCTACCACATGATCAAATATGGCCAGATGTATCTAATTTCAACTTATCATTGCTAACAAGCTATGCAATCGTCCTTTCTTATGCAATACTATGCTTCTGCTCAACAATCAACCTATTTTTACTAGATAACTCAACTCCAAAATTAGCCACTACCTCCTCCAATGCCATACTTGTCACAGCCCTAGAATTGTTTGGAGATAGTTGCATCAGTGAGCATCATGCATCCTGTTAATTTCAAGAAACTTGAAATGAGGAAAGTGAAAGCCTCAGAAATCAATTTAAAAGAACGGCAAGAACCATTTAAATTGCATTCATTGTTTCCAAAATGCCTTCATAAATGTTTGTTAATTTTGGCAAGGCTTTGAGACCAAACCAAAAATACGGAACATTTTTGTGGAATATTTTGGGCACTGAATTTAAATCACTATCCTATTTGAATTTGGAAATATACCTAAATATATATAGGATATATCTTAAAATACCTCTGATATATTTTATGTGCATTTGGAAAAGTCCATTTTGCAACATGGAATTATTAGAGGATAATTGACACTATTTTTGAAACTGTTTTGAATTTTAAAAAAACAGTGGCAAAGATAAAATAAAAACAAACAGAACAAAAAAACAGAAACAGAGAGAGGAGAAAGGAATCTACCTGGCCCACTTACCTGTAGCCGGCCCAACTTGACCAGCCCAGCCCACCTACCTCGTCGCTCGTCGTCTTCCTCAGCCAGTAGGCAAAGGTGAAGACACACGCGCGCGCCGGGAGGCCTCCACCTCCTGCTTCCCGCTGGCAGCGTCCCTGCGAGTCCAGCTGCTTG
>NC_041382.1:439318131-439326354 GCF_002162155.2 Triticum dicoccoides
TCGCTCGCACGCACCGAACGCAACCCCGCCGCTCGCCGTTGCTGTGCCCACTGCCATCCCCTCGCCCCCTCGACGCATCCAGAAGCTTCACTACAACGCCCGACGTCTCCAAGCTGAGGCGCTTGAGCCCGTAGGCGCTGCACCACCGGCATCGGCTTCATCTTCTTCCTCGGGCTCCGACGAACACCATCGCCGCTCTGCCGTCTGCAGGCCTTCCCCGAGCCCCTTGAGCCTTCCGTCCGAAGCACTGTGAGCTCATGCGTCTAACCCCCCTCTTCCCGAGCTCGATTATGCCCCGTAGCCATCGCCCCCTTGCCGACCGAATCACGCTGCCGCCTGGCCTCGTCACCGACGTGGCTCCGGTGACCAATTGGTCCTGTGCGTGTGTCGTTGCGCTCGTAGCAATGCCTAGTGCCTCTCTAGCCTGCTACCTTTCTCGAACGCAAGCCGTAGCGCCAAACCCGCCACCACCCGAACTCCGGCCGCCACCCAAGTGGTCGCCGCCGTCGACCCCGGCCTCCCTACGCCCAGCTGCGAGCACCCCTGGATGCGGGCGAGCGAGGGCTTCCTCGTGGTGCCCGCAGCACATCCAACCGCTGCCCGTAGCGCGTTCCCGAGCATCGCCGACGCGTTCGCGTGCTCGTCGACGTTCAACTCCGGCGTGCTGATGTGGCACCGTCGTTAGGGACTAATTACCCCGCTAATTAACCCCCTCTCTCACTGACATATGGGCCCCGCGCCCAAGTTAACCCTGGGTTTATTCCCTGTTTATTTTAGATTAATCTAGTGGCCCCACGCGTCATCTTTGACCCGGCTGACGTTGCCGTTGACCAGGCCCACATGTCTGTGACCCTAACCAGCCCTAAGACACTGACTATTGGGTCCCATGCATCAGGTTTGACCTGGGTTAACCCAGTTGACCTTCTGACGCAATGCTGCTGTCATGCTGATGCAGTAATGGTTTTCTGGATTTATAATAATTCAGAAAATTCCAGAAAATTTGCAAAACTTCTAAAATTCATAGTAAATCAACCGTAGCTCCAAATCAAATAAATATATGAAAAATGATCAAAAAAATCCAAGGAATCTGAATATGGCATTTTCATGCATGTTTGAACAACTTAACCTCACTGTTTAGTCCAAAACATGATAATGCACTATTTGAATTCATAGTTTGAATTTGAATTTGAACCTAGTGTTCAAACCAACTCCATTTAACTAGTTGCTAGTTGCATTAGCTCAATCAACAGCATATTTCCATGTCATGATCATGCATCATATTGTTGCAACGCATTGATTGTGTTCTTCCTTGTTTGCGGGTAATTGTCCCCTCTCGGTAGACGCTGCTCCGACGCTGTGATCATTGACACTAATGAAGACTCAATGTTATCTTCAGAAGTGCCAGGCAAGCACAACCCCCTTGTTCATTCCGATACAAGCCCACTCTCTCGCTCCTGCTCTCTTTTACTGCATTAGGACAACAACGATTCATCTGTTACTTGTTGCGGTAGTTGAACCCCTTATTCTCTGCATGACATGTCATTGCCACAATAAATAGATGAAACCCACTAGCATGAGTAGGAGTTGTTTGAGCCTTGATGTGCCTACTCATTCATGCTTGTTTGTCATGCCTGCTACTGCTTAGAGTTGAGTCAGGTCTGATTCATCGGGGATGGATCAGAGGTGTGTAAACATGTCCTACTGTTGAGAGCTAAGTGTGTGAAAACGATTTGGTAAAGGTAGCGGTGAGAGGCCATGTAGGAGTACATGGTGGGTTGTCTCATTGAAGCCGTCCTTAGGAACTGAGTTCTGTGTTTGTGATCCATGAAACAGTTACTACCATGCATTGGGCCCAAAACCAATGGACCCTCTCGGCTTCTTGATCACCCTTGTCCTCTGTCCAGGAGTTGCAACTAGTTTCTGTTGTTTATAGGATATGTGTTGGCGGCCGTGCATAGCGCTGACCCTAGGGTGGGCTATGATGCGGTAGATACACCGTGGCACGGTGTACCGGGCACCCGTTTGGTGTCTCGGGAACCCTGTTCACATCGTTCGGGGCCGTATGTGGAAACCTCGGCCGGACTCCCTACGGATGCAACCTGGATAGGCGATAAACCTGGACTAGAGACATGAGTGTTTAGGTAGGCCATGGCCGACACCCTCGTTGGGCTTCCGCTTGAAGGTTGCCGAGTACATGTCGTGTAAACGGCGGTAAGTGGTGAGTGCGTGTGTGAAGAAGTAGACCCCTGCAGGGTTAACATCATCTATTCGAATAGCCGTGTCCGCGGTAAAGGACTTCTGGGTTGCCTATAACAGTTCATAGACAAGTGAAAGTGGATACTATAAAACTTGCAAGATAAGTGTGAGTGCTATGGATGGCCTTCTCGTAGGGAGACGGGAGCGGATCCATAGTAGTGTATTGATATGGTGAATATGTGGACTCGTGTGCGCCACCTCAAAAGAGTTGCTTGCAGTCGTAGTTCAGGTTAGACACTGAGTTAAAGCTGGCTTGCTGCAGTCAAACTCCACCACCCCCCCTCCCCCTTTTGTTGATACCGATGCATATGTAGTTAGTTCTGATGTAAGTCTCGTTGAGTACAATTGTACTCACGGTTGCTTAATTTATGTTTTCCAGAGAGATTTCTGTCTCGCTAGTAGTTTTGCGTGGACTTCAGTGTTTAGCTTGATACCTCAGCTACGATCTTGTGCCCTCGGCAGGATCTGGTAGATAGTCAGGCTTCTTAGCCTTTTTCCATTTGTAGATGTCTATACTCAGACATGTTAAGCTTCCGCATGTGCTTTGCATAGTATGCTATGATTGTTGGGTCATGAGACCCTTGTTTGTAATATCTCGCTCCTTGGAGCCTAATGAATAAATACTTAAGTTATAGAGTTATGTTGTGATGCCATGTTGTATTTACACATATCAAGCATATTGTGTGTATGATTGAAATGCTTGGTATGTGTGGGATCCGACAAACTAGTTGTTTATCCTTGGCAGCCTCTCTTATGGGGAAATGTAGTCTAGTGCTTCCATGAGCCATAGTAGTCCACTACAGCCCGGTTCACCGGAGTCCTGTTAGCCCAGCACTACTGCTCAGGACACTTGACTGGCCGGCATGTGTTTCACTTCGTTCCTGTGTCTGTCCCTTCAGGGAAATTTCACGCGGTGACATCCGGAGTCCTGCCTAGCCTGCTACAGCCCGGGTTCCCGGAGTCCTGTTAGCCCAATGCTACAGCCCGGATTCACGCGCTGCTGACCGACACGCTCGATGTGATTCATGTATGCCTTTCCCCATAGGTTAGTGCCGCTTTGGGTTCACGACTAGCCATGTCGGCCCAGGTTCTCTGTCATATGGATGCTAGCGACCCTATCATATACGTGAGCCAAAAGGTGCAAACGGTCCTTGACCATGGTAAGGTGACACCCGTGGGAATACCGTGCGTGAGGCCGCAAAGTGATATGAGGTGTTACCGGCTAGATCGATGTGACTTGGAATCGGGGTCCTGACAGTTTTGGTATCAGAGCCTGACTGCCTGTAGGAGTACCAAGCCAAGCTGGTCGAAGTCGTGTCTAGAAATGCTTTAGTTATATAAGGGAATTGATTGTGGATGGGAACGTAAGGCTCTTTTTACTCCTTATCCTCATGACCTCCCGATCTGAGTCATCTTATCTTTTCTACGTGGTTAAGAACTAGGCTTCTCTTCTATCTCTCGGGATGATGTGTTACTAAACCGTAGTTGCCTAGGATTGTTGAGTTCAAGCCTCAGTTCAGTTCCTACTGCTTCCATATGACATAGCTGGCCTCAGAACTTTGATATTGTGATGTTGAGTGGTTATGCCACCATTTTGCAGGATGTCTCAAATCATTTTGAGCATTTACGGCCGTTATGCTATTCGAGTCATTCCAGGTCTCCAAATAGTCTGATGCATTTGCAAATGCCTTCTTTCCGTTCCCGATGTCCCTTTGGGCCAGTTCAACCACACTAATCGGTGAGTTGAGTTACTCTGTTGCCTCAACATATATGTTGGAGCTATTATTATGACCCTAGGTGTTTTAGGGAGTCACCTAGTAATATAGCCATGTTTGGTTTTATCAGTGTGATGATTATGGACATCATTCTCGAAAGCATCTCGTGATGCCATTTAGTTAGTAGGCCTTCTATTTCTGGGTTTTGAACCCGAGATTCACCCTACTTACTTCATGTTGATTGTGTTTGCTCGTTCCTTTAGGTTATTAGTAACCTTTGCATTAGTCCTCGGGGTCTGTGGTATCTCCTTCTTCTAAATACTATGAACCGCTTATGGCAGAAGTTCTTTGAACCAAAAGATTGCAACCAGAGTGCTCTTGATGAGTTCTCCATTCTATTGTGACTCTGCCAATTCTATCTTCTGCATGGGTTATCCGGAAGAAACATGTTGGACTTTGTTCGACATACTAATCCATGCGTCCACAACTCAGAAAATTATATGTTCTTTGAGTTGTCCCCCTTTAGTTGTATTCCAACCTTAGCCTATCAATTGATAGTCAAGAGTATGCGTGCATTCACTGTTGATGCCTATTATTCTTGTGGTCTGTCAAGCCATTCTATTCCAGAATGACTAGGAGAAACAAACTCCAGTACCTCATCCATATTCGGGATTGGGTCAAAGCAGTTGTAATCCGCAAATCAAATGCCAATCCAGCTTTTGATTCTGTTCTACCTTGGAGTATTACCATCTTTATATCAAGAATGTCATGGAAATTGCACACCATCCTATGAACTCTTGATACAGTGATACTTCCTGCCATCATTATTTATTCCTTGTTCCCCGTGTTATTGTAACCGGATCACCGACAAGTGAACCGTGATGCGTGAAATCTATACTCCGGAGTTGCTTGGTAGTTAAATGGAGATTAACCTCATTCTTAGCGTGTTGATTTTGAATCATCACCCCAAGGTTGAGCGTCCTACCTAGTCCATTTTCCCTGGTGCACACTTCGATCAATGAGTTAGGGTTGTGCCAATCCCTCGCTTATTTGATCATATCGTCTTGCCCTGAGAAGCAGGGTTATTCCCGAGCTTAATAACATATCGGTGGTTCGTGATTTTCTGAATATCCTCTTAGAAGTATCACCGGGTTGTCCCCTGACCGCTATGTTGAGCTCGCGATCAAGTTGGTTTTCTTATAAACCACCCCTTCTCCAAGAATCTGTGTTGGATATCCCTGAGCTAGTTGGTTGAGCTAGAGAACAACTTGGAGAGTTGGAAGATAAAAGCTTGTCTGACTTAGTTCATTTTAAGGGATATGTTTTTGTGTGTGTGTGTGCTGAAGAAAGATGATATGTTCATCGATTGGTCCCTGTAATCAGTTGTTGGACCTATTGTCTTATCAATCCTTTGATTGAGTGTGGGCTATCGTCAAATCAAATCAGTACCATAGATGTTCGTAATGTTGTCTTACTCGTAGTTGATCCCTCGAGCATACACCATTACATCTTTTGGTCTGACCAATACTAACAAATTGTTCACATGATGGTGGAAGTCTAGTGATATGGAAATTCCGATGAGTTGTTGTTGAGTCCATCAGCAGCATTTTGTCTCCTCCATGATTCATGTTAAACATCCAGCTAGCATTGGAAACTTGTGTAAGCATTTTTCTTCGTGCTTTGTTCATGAAGTATCTGTCTGGATGAAAGAAGTGACTTCCTCTAGTTCACGTGCAATCGATGCAAGTTGCCTTCGTGAATTCGAGAAAGATTGTTTTTGTTTCCTCTAGAATCTTCCCAAGTTAGTCACGCATATGTGCGGAGTACTCTATGGTTTGATGGGTTGGCCGCCTCCATTCTATATGTGTTTCCTAGCACACCAAGCCACTGACTGATTTGTCCAAGGAGAAGAAGTTCCTTCTTAAGAATCATGACTTATGTCAGGACTTCGTTATCCTCGATGACGGTTCCCCAACCTGAACTCGGTAGTATTTTATCATAAGACTATCATGTGGTCACGCTTGTCTAGGACAACGTGTTCACATGTTGTAGCAGAACCAGCTCATCTTTTGGAGATTGCTATCGCAGTTCACTCCCCGAGAATCTCGCAACGTCGTCTCGTCGATTTGTGTTGCAAACTTTCATTCTCCTTTCTAGAATCGATGAGTCTGGAATATCTTGACACCAACCAGATCTGAATCTCAGGTAGATATGATGGTTGGAGCATTTTCCAAGAACTATAATATTGGTCCCTCGATAACTGGTAAAGTGGATGTCGTGGCCAACACATACAGCCGGAAGACCTATTATTGTAGTATCTCGATTGAAGAAAGTTGGCCACCTCCCCATGAGGAATTCGTAGGATTTACCCCCATGGTTAATCCTTACGGATTCTTGTGCTCCCGAAGTCCGACCTTTCACTTGATGTCCTAGATACCAAACCGTATTAATAAATGGGTTATCCTAGCACATCAAGGAGAACATTAGAAGTGGAGTGCTAAATGTCTCTCGGTCGATCATCCAGATTTTGTTCCCTTGGTCTCGCTAAGGTGAAATCTGAGAAAGTGTTATCTTCCTTTGTATCCGCATCATCCATCACTAGTCATCATGGTAGTAAGTCGTGTTGCCAGGATCCTTGACACGGATATTGGTAAAACCTTGATGAATACGGAAATGCTCAAGTTCTTGAGAGCACGCGCAAGCACTAGGATTTATCGTCGACATTAATTGGGATCCGTTCTCAGTTTCTTCGATTATGCCATAACCTTTCAAACAGTGGAATCTCTCTCTACTGTTGGGTTTCTCCCAAGTTACTAGAATCATTCCTAGCGTTTGCATTTTGTTCCCAGCTTGCACCACCATTGTGTCATCCTACTACGGACTACCCTTCTCAGTAATTACTAACCAGGATCATCCTCAACGCGGTCCTACCACGGGTCCCATCCATCTCCGGTGATAAGCAAAAATCATCCATTGCGTTGTCTTCAACAAGGTAGTCCACGTCATCCATCCTAGTCCGAGTTTGCCATTTCTTCGAGCTCTTTCAAACAATCAATTTTAAATTGCCTTAAGTTGGTATGAAGAGTTTCAATGATCTTTGGATCAAAAGTAATTCTTTTTGCCACTTAAGGGAACAATCCATTGAGTCACTTTTCCCAAGGTGCCCCGTTATGGGATCATGGCAATTATTTCCTCGCCACCTTGACACCATCCACCATCTTTCTAAGCGTGGAATTGCTGCCCACAAATCAAAGCCCGTCGTTTGTTCTTCCATCCCTCTTGATGTGTTTTGTGTCTCAACTCGAGATGTTTCAACATCTCATTCCGCGAGTTGAGATTGTATAGTTCGATCTTTGGGAAGATCAATCCTAGTAGAGTTTCTTTCCGTCGTCATCTCGTGGACGAAGATCTCAAAAGCGAGGATGTCAAGATCAATGTATGCTACGAATCAACAACCTTATGAGGTGCAACTTGGATCGTGAAGATTGTGTTGGTCTTGTGCCCCTCTGTCTTCTTACCTCACATCTTGAATCTCGGGACGAGATTCTTGTTTAGTGGGGGTGAGTTGTCACAGCCCTAGAATTGTTTGGAGATAGTTGCATGAGTGAGCATCATGCATCCTATTAATTTCAAGAAACTTGAAATGAGGAAAGTGAAAGCCTCAGAAATCAATTTAAAAGAAGGGCAAGAACCCTTTAAATTGCACTCATTGTTTCCAAAATGCCTTCATAAATGTTTGTTAATTTTGGCAAGGCTTTGAGACCAAACCAAAAATAGGGAACATTTTTGTGGAATATTTTGGGCACTGAATTTAAATCACTATCCTATTTGAATTTGGAAATATACCCAAATATATATAGGATATATCTTAAAATACCTCTGATATATTTTATGTGCATTTGGAAAAGTCCATTTTGCAACATGAAATTATTAGAGGATAATTGACACTGTTTTTGAAACTGTTTTGAATTTAAAAAAAACAGTGGCAAAGATAAAATAAAAACAAATAGAACAAAAAAACAGAAACAGAGAGAGGAGAAAGGAATATACCTGGCCCACTTACCTGTAGCCGGCCCAACTTGACCAGCCCAGCCCACCTACCTCGTCGCTCGTCGTCTTCCTCAGCCAGTAGGCAGAGGTGAAGACGCACGCGCGCGCCGGGAGGCCTCCACCTCCTGCTTCGCGCTGGCAGCGTCCCTGCGAGTCCAGCTGCTTGCCTGGAGATGCCACGCTGCCCCCCCCCCCGACTCTC
>NC_041382.1:439326791-439444144 GCF_002162155.2 Triticum dicoccoides
GTCCCCATCCCCTCCCCTGGCTCTCTCTCTCGCACGCACCGAACGCAACCCCGCCGCTCGCCGTTGCTGCGCCCACTGCCATCCCCTTGCCCCCTCGACCCATCCAGAAGCTTCACTACAACGCCCGATGTCTCCAAGCTGAGGCGCTCGAGCCCGTAGGCGCTGCACCACTGGCATCGGCTTCATCTTCTTCCTCGGGCTCCGACGAACGCCATCGCCTCTCCGCCGTCTGCAGGCCCTCCCCGAGCCCCTCGAGCCTTCCGTCCGAAGCGCTGTGAGCTCCTGCGTCTAACCCCCCCTCTTCCCGAGCTCGATTATGCCCCGTAGCCGTCATCCCCTTGCCGACCGAATCGCGCTGCCGCCTGGCCTTGTCGCTGACGTGGCTCCGGTGACCAATTGGTCCTGTGCGTGTGCCGTTGCGCTCGTAGCAACGCCTAGTGCCTCTCTAGCCTGCTACTTTTCTCGAACGCAAGCCGTAGCGCGAAACCCGCCACCACCCGAACTCCGGCCGCCGCCCAAGTGGTCGCCGCCGTCGACCTCGGCCTCCCTGCGCCTAGCTGCGAGCACCCCTGGATGCGGGTGAGCGAGGGCTTCCTCGTGGTGCCCGCAGCACGTCCAACCGCCGCCCGTAGTGCGTTCCCGAGCATCGCCGACGCGTTCGCGTGCTCGCCAACGTTCAACTCCGGCGTGCTGACGTGGCACCGTCGTTAGGGACTAATTACCCCGCTAATTAACCCCCTCTCTCACTGACATATGGGCCCCGCGCCCAAGTTAACCCTGGGTTTATTCCCTGTTTATTTTAGATTAATCCAGTGGCCCCACGCGTCATCTTTGACCCGACTGACGTGGCCGTTGACCAGGCCCACATGTCTGTGACCCTAACCAGCCCTAAGACACTGACTGTTGGGTCCCATGCATCAGGTTTGACCTGGGTCAACCCAGTTGACCTTCTGACGCAATGCTGCTATCATGCTGACGCAGTAATGGTTTTCTGGATTTATAATAATTCAGAAAATTCCAGAAAAATTGCAAAACTTCTAAAATTCATAGTAAATCAACCGTAGCTCCAAATAAAATAAATTATATATGAAAAATGATCAGAAAAATCCAAGGAATCTGAATATAGAATTTTCAGGCATGTTTGAACAACTTAACCTCACTGTTTAGTCCAAAACATGATAATGCACTATTTGAATTCATAGTTAGAATTTGAATTTGAACCTAGTGTTCAAACCAACTCCATTTAACTTGTTGCTAGTTGCATTAGCTCAATCAACAGCATATTGCCATGTCATGATCATGCATCATATTGTTGCATCGCATTGATTGTGTTCTTCCTTGTTTGCCAGTAATTGTCCCCTCTTGGTAGAGGCTGCTCCGACGCTGTGATCATTGACACTGATGAAGACTCAATGTTATCTTCAGAAGTGCCAGGCAAGCACAACCCCCTTGTTCATTCTGATTCAAGCCCACTCTCTCGCTCCTGCTCTCTTTTACTGCATTAGGACAACAATGATTCATCTGTTACTTGTTGCGGTAGTTGAACCCCTTATCCTCTGCATGACATGTCATTGCCACAGTAAATAGATGAAACCCACTAGCATGAGTGGGAGTTGTTTGAGCCCTGATGTGCCTACTCATTCATGCTTGTTTGTCATGCCTGCTACTGCTTAGAGTTGAGTCAGGCTGATTCATTGGGGATGGATCGGAGGTGTGTAAACATGTCCTACTGTTGAGAGCTAAGTGTGTGAACACGATTTGGTAAAGGTAGCGGTGAGAGGCCATGTAGGAGTACATGGTGGGTTGTCTCATTGAAGCCGTCCTTAGGAACTGAGTTCTGTGTTTGTGATCCATGAAACAGTTACTACCACGCATTGGGCCCGAAACCAATGGACCCTCTCGGCTTCTTGATCACCCTTGTCCTCTGTCCAGGAGTTGCAACTAGTTTCTGGTGTTTATAGGATATGTGTTGGCGGCCGTGCGTAGCGCTGACCCTAGGGTGGGCTATGATGCGGTAGATACACCATGGCACGGTGTATCGGGCGCCCGTTTGGTGTCTCAGGAACCCTGTTCACATCGTTCGGGGCCGTATGTGGAAACCTTGGCCGGACTCCCTGCGGATGGAACCTGGATAGGCGATAAACCTGGACTAGAGACTTGAGTGTTTAGGTAGGCCGTGGCCGACACCCTCGTTGGGCTTCCGCTTGAAGGTTGCCGAGTACATGTCGTGTAAACGGCGGTAAGTGGTGAGTGCGTGTGTGAAGAAGTAGACCCCTGCAGGGTTAACATCATCTATTCGAATAGCCGTGTCCGCGGTAAAGGACTTCTGGGTTGCCTATAATAGTTCATAGACAAGTGAAAGTGGATACTATAAAACTTGCAAGATAAATGTGAGTGCTATGGATGGCCTTCTCGTAGGGAGACGGGAGCGGATCCATAGTGGTGTATTGATATGGTGAATATGTGGACTCGTGTGCGCCACCTCAAAAGAGTTGCTTGCAGTCGTAGTTCAGGTTAGCCACTGAGTCAAAGCTGGCTTGCTGCAGTCAAACTCCACCACCACCCCCTTTGTTGATACCGATGCATATGTAGTTAGTTCTGATGTAAGTCTCGCTGAGTACAATTGTACTCACGGTTGCTTAATTTATGTTTTGCAGAGAGATTTCTGTCTCGCTAGTAGTTTTGCGTGGACTTCAGTGTTTAGCTTGATACCTCAGCTATGATCTTGTGCCCTCGGCAGGATCTGGTAGATAGTCAGGCTTCTTAGCCTTTTTCCATTTGTAGATATCTGTACTCAGACATGTTAAGCTTCCGCATGTGCTTTGCATTGTATGCTATGATTGTTGGGTCATGAGACCCATGTTTGTAATATCTCGCTCCTCGGAGCCTAATGAATAAATACTTAAGTTGTAGAGTTATGTTGTGATGCCATGTTGTATTTACACATATCAAGCATATTGTGTGTATGATTGAAATGCTTGGTATGTGTGGGATCCGACAAACTAGTTGTTTATCCTTGGCAGCCTCTCTTATGGGGAAATGTAGTCTAGTGCTTCCATGAGCCATAGTAGTCCGCTACAGCTCGGTTCACCGGAGTCCTGTTAGCCCAGCACTACTGCTCAGGACACTTGACTGGCCGGCATGTGTTTCACTTCGTTCCTGTGTCTGTCCCTTCAGGGAAATTTCACGCGGTGACATCCGGAGTCCTGCCTAGCCTGCTACAGCCCGGGTTCCCAGAGTCCTGTTAGCCCAGTGCTACAGCCCGGATTCATGCGCTGCTGACCGACACGCTCGAT
The DNA here is from genome assembly GCF_002162155.2 of Triticum dicoccoides. Classification (NCBI taxonomy): domain Eukaryota; kingdom Viridiplantae; phylum Streptophyta; class Magnoliopsida; order Poales; family Poaceae; genus Triticum; species Triticum dicoccoides. The sequence continues at coordinate 439,330,088 of NC_041382.1, forward strand.
GTGATTCATGTATGCCTGTCCCCATAGGTTAGTGCCGCTTTGGGTTCATGACTAGCCATGTCGGCCCGGGTTCTCTGTCATATGGATGCTAGCGACACTATCATATACGTGGTCCTGGACCATGGTAAGGTGACACCCGTGGGAATACTGTGCGTGAGGCCGCAAAGTGATATGAGGTGTTACCGGCTAGATCGATGTGACTTGGAATCAGGGTCCTGACAGTTTTGGTATCAGAGCCTGACTGCCTGTAGGAGTACCAAGCCAAGCTGGTCGAAGTCGTGTCTAGAAATGCTTTATTTATATAAGGGAATTGATTGTGGATGGGAACGTAAGGCTCTTTTTACTCCTTATCCTCATGACCTCCTGATCTGAGTCATCTTATCTTTTCTACGGGGTTAAGAACTAGGCTTCTCTTCTATCTCTCAGGATGACGTGTTACTAAACCGTAGTTGCCTAGGATTGTTGAGTTCAAGCCTCAGTTCAGTTCCTACTGCTTCCATATGACATAGCTGGCCTCAGAACTTTGATATTGTGATGTTGAGTGGTTATGCCACCATTTTGCAGGATGTCTCAAATCATTTTGAGCATTTACAGCCATTATGCTATTCGAGTCATTCCAGGTCTCCAAATAGTCTGATGCATTTGCAAATGCCTTCTTTCCGTTCCCGATGTCCCTTTGGGCTAGTTCAACCACACTAATCGGTGAGTTGAGGTACTCTGTTGCCTCAACATATATGTTGGAGCTATTATTATGACCCTAGGTGTTTTAGGGAGTCACCTAGTAATCTAGCCATGTTTGGTTTTATCAGTGTGATGATTATGGCCATCATTCTCGAAAGCATCTCGTGATGCCATTTAGTTAGTAGGCCTTCTATTTTTGGGTTTTGAACCCGAGATTCCCCCTACTTACTTCATGTTGATAGTGTTTGCTCGTTCCTTTAGGTTATTAGTAACCTTTGCATTAGTGCTCGGGGTCTGTGGTATCTCCTTCTTCTAAATACTATGAACCGCTTATCGCAGAAGTTCTTTGAACCAAAACATCGCAACCAGAGTGCTCATGATGAGTTCTCCATTCTATTATGACTCTGCCAATTCTATCTTCTGCAAGGGTTATCCGGAAGAAACATGTTGGACTTTGTTCGACATACTAATCCATGCGTCCACAACTCAGAAAATTATATGTTCTTTGAGTTGTCCCCCTTTAGTTGTATTCCAACCTTAGCCTATCAATTGATAGTCAAGAGTATGCGTGCATTCCTGTCGATGCCTATTATTCTTGTGGTCTATCAAGCCATTCTATTCCAGAATGACTAGGAGAAACAAACTCCAGTACCTCATCCATATCCGGGATTGGGTCAAAGCAGTTGTAATCCGCAAATCAAATGCCAATCCAGCTTCTGATTCTGTTCTACCTTGGAGTATTACCATCTTTATATCAAGAATGTCATGGAAATTGCACACCATCCTATGAACTCTTGATACAGTGATACTTCCTGCCATCATTATTTATTCCTCGTTCCCCGTGTTATTGTAACCGGATCACCGACAAGTGAACCGTGATGCATGAAATCTATACTCCGGAGTTGCTTGGTAGTTAAATGGAGATTAACCTCATTCTTAGCGTGTTGATTTTGAATCATCACCCCAAGGTTGAGCGTGCTACCTAGTCCATTTTCCCTAGTGCACACTTCGATCAATGAGTTAGGGTTGTGCCAATCCCTCGCTTATTTGATCATATCGTCTTGCCCTGAAAAGCAGGGTTATTCCCGAGCTTAATAACATATCGGTGGTTCGTGATTTTCTGAATATCCTCTTAGAAGTATCACCGGGTTGTCCCCTGACCGCTATGTTGAGCTCGCGATCAAGTTGGTTTTCTTATAAACCACCCCTTCTCCAAGAATCTGTGTTGGATATCCCTGAGCTAGTTGGTTGAGCTAGAGAACAACTTGGAGAGTTGGAAGATAAAAGCTTGTCTGACTTAGTTCATTTTATGGGATATGTTTTTGTGTGTGTGTGCTGAAGAAAGATGATATGTTCATCGATTGGTCCCTGTGATCAGTTGTTGGACCTATTGTCTTATCAATCCTTTGATTTGAGTGTGGGCTATCGTCAAATCAAATCAGTACCAACGATGTTCGTAATGTTGTCTTACTCGTGGTTGATCCCTCGAGCATACACCATTACATCTTTTGGTCTGACCAATACTAACACATTGTTCACATGATGGTGGAAGTCTAGTGATATGGAAATTCCGATGAGTTGTTGTTGAGTCCATCAGCAGCATTTTGTCTCCTCCATGATTCATGTTAAACATCCAGCTAGCATTGGAAACTTGTGTAAGCATTTTTCTTCGTGCTCTGTTCATGAAGTATCTATCTGGATGAAAGAAGTGACTTCCTCTAGTTCACGTGCAATCGATGCAAGTTGCCTCCGTGAATTCGAGAAAGATTGTTTTTGTTTCCTCTAGAATCTTCCCAAGTTAGTCACGCATATGTGCGGAGTACTCTATGGTTTGATGGGTTGGCCGCCTCCATTCCATATGTGTTTCCTAGCACACCAAGCCACTGACTGATTTGTTCAAGGAGAAGAAGTTCCTTCTTAAGAATCATGACTTATGTCAGGACTTCGTTATCCTCGATGACGGTTCCCCAACCTGAACTCGGTAGTATTTTATTATAAGACTACCATGTGGTCACGCTTGTCTAGGATAACGTGTTCACATGTTGTAGCAGAACCAGCTCATGTTTTGGAGATTGCTATCGCAGTTCATTCCTCGAGAATCTCGCAACGTCGTCTCGTCGATTTATGTTGCAAACTTTCATTCTCCTTTCTAGAATCGATGAGTCTGGAATATCTTGACACCAACCAGATCTGAATCTCAGGTAGATATGATGGTTGGAGCATTTTCCAAGAACTATAATATTGGTCCCTCGATAACTGGTAAAGTGGATGTTGTGGCCAACACATCCAGCCGGAAGACCTATTATTGTAGTATCTCGATTGAAGAAAGTTGGCCACCTCCCCATGAGGAATTCGTAGGATTTACCCCTATAGTTAATCCTTACGGATTCTTGTGCTCCCGAAGTCCGACCTTTTACTTGATATCCTAGATACCAAACCGTATTAATAAATGGGTTATCCTAGCACATCAAGGAGAACATTAGAAGTGGAGTGCTAAATGTCTCTCGGTCGATCATCCAGATTTTGTTCCCTTGGCCTCGCTAAGGTGAAATCTGAGAAAGTGTTATCTTCCTTTGTATCCGCATCATCCATCACTAGTCATCATGGTAGTAAGTCGTGTTGCCAGGATCCTTGACACGGATATTGGTAAAACCTTGATGAATACGGAAATGCTCAAGTTCTTGAGAGCACGCGCAAGCACTAGGATTTATCGTCAGCATTAATTGGGATCCGTTCTCAGTTTCTTCGATTATGCCATAACCTTTCAAACAGTGGAATCTCTCTCTACTGTTGGGTTTCTCCCAAGTTACTAGAATCATTCCTAGCGTTTGCATTTTGTTCCCAGCTTGCACCACCATTGTGTCATCCTACTACGGACTACCCTTCTCAGTAATTACTAACCAGGATCATCCTCAAAGCGGTCCTACCACCGGTCCCATCCATCTCCGGTGATAAGCAAAAATCATCCATTGCGTTGTCTTCAACAAGGTAGTCCACGTCATCCATCCTAGTCCGAGTTTGCCATTTCTTCGAGCTCTTTCAAACAATCAATTTTAAATTGCCTTAAGTTGGTATGAAGAGTTTCAATGATCTTTGGATCAAAAGTAATTCTTTTTGCCACTTAAGGGAACAATCCATTGAGTCACTTTTCCCAAGGTGCCCCGTTATGGGATCATGGCAATTATTTCCTCGCCACCTTGACACCATCCACCATCTTTCTAAGCGTGGAATTGCTTCCCACAAATCAAACCCCGTCATTTGTTCTTCCATCCCTCTCGATGTGTTTTGTGTCTCAACTCGAGATGTTTCAACATCTCATTCCGCGAGTTGAGATTGTATAGTTCGATCTTTGGGAAGATCAATCCTAGTAGAGTTTCTTTCCGTCGTCATCTCGTGGACAAAGATCTCAAAAGCGAGGATGTCAAGATCAACGTATGCTACGAATCAACAACCTTATGAGGTGCAACTTGGATCGTGAAGATTGTGTTGGTCTTGTGCCCCTCTGTCTTCTTACCTCACATCTTGAATCTCGGGACGAGATTCTTCTTTAGTGGAGGTGAGTTGTCACAGCCCTAGAATTGTTTGGAGATAGTTGCATGAGTGAGCATCATGCATCCTATTAATTTCAAGAAACTTGAAATGAGGAAAGTGAAAGCCTCATAAATCAATTTAAAAGAAGGGCAAGAACCCTTTAAATTGCACTCATTGTTTCCAAAATGCCTTCATAAATATTTGTTATTTTTGGCAAGGCTTTGAGACCAAACCAAAAATAGGGAACATTTTTTTGGAATATTTTGGGCACTGAATTTAAATCACTATCCTATTTGAATTTGGAAAAATACCCAAATATATATAGGATATATCTTAAAATACCTCTGATATATTTTATGTGCATTTGGAAAAGTCCATTTTGCAACATGAAATTATTAGAGGATAATTGACACTGTTTTTGAAACTGTTTTGAATTTTAGAAAAACAGTGGCAAAGATAAAATAAAAACAAACAGAACAAAAAAAACAGAAACAGAGAGAGGAGAAAGGAATCTACCTGGCCCACTTACCTGTAGCCGGCCCAACTTGACCAGCCCAGCCCACCTACCTCGTCGCTCGTCGTCTTCCTCAGCCAATAGGCAGAGGTGAGGACGCACGCGCGCGCCGGGAGGCCTCCACCTCCTGCTTCGCGCTCGCAGCGTCCCTGCGAGTCCAGCTGCTTCCCTGGAGACGCCACGCTGCCCCCCCCCCGACTCTCTCTCACTCTCCCTCGTCCACATCCCCTCCCCTGGCTCTCTCGCTCACACGCACCGAACGCAATGCCGCCGCTCGCCGTTGCTGCTCCCACTGCCATCCCCTCGCCCCCTCGACGCATCCAGAAGCTTCACTACAACGCCCGATGTCTCCAAGCTGAGGCGCTCGAGCCCGTAGGCGCTGCACCACCGGCATCGGCTTCATCTTCTTCCTCGGGCTCCGACGAACGCCATCGCCGCTCCGCCGTCTGCAGGCCCTCCCCGAGCCCCTCGAGCCTTCCGTCCGAAGCACTGTGAGCTCCTGCGTCTAACCCCCCTCTTCCCGAGCTCGATTATGCCCCGTAGCCGTTGCCCCCTTGCCGACCGAATCGCGCTACCGCCTGGCCTTGTCGCCGACGTGGCTCCGGTGACCAATTGGTCTTGTGCGTGTGCCGTTGCGTTCGTAGCAACGCCTAGTGCCTCTCTAGCCTGCTACTTTTCTCGAACGCAAGCCGTAGCGCCAAACCCGCCACCACCCGAACTCCGGCCGCCGCCCAAGTGGTCGCCGCCGTCGACCTCGGCCTCCCTGCGCCTAGCTACGAGCACCCCTGGATGCGGGCGAGCGAGGGCTTCCTTGTGGTGCCCGCAACACGTCCAACCGCCGCCCGTAGTGCGTTCCCGAGCATCGCCGACGCGTTCGCGTGCTCGCCGACGTTCAACTCCGGCGTGCTGACGTGGCACCGTCGTTAGGGACTAATTACCACGCTAATTAACCCCCTCTCTCACTGACATATGGGCCCCGCGCCCAAGTTAACCCTGGGTTTATTCCCTATTTATTTTAGATTAATCCAGTGGCCCCACGCGTCATCTTTGACCCGGCTGACGTGGCCGTTGACCAGGCCCACATGTCTGTGACCCTAACCAGCCCTAAGACACTGACTGTTGGGTCCCATGCGTCAGGTTTGACCTGGGTCAACCCAGTTGACCTTCTGACGCAATGCTGCTGTCATGCTGACGCAGTAATGGTTTTCTGGATTTATAATAATTCAGAAAATTCCAGAAAAATTGCAAAACTTCTAAAATTCATAGTAAATCAACCGTAGCTCCAAATAAAATAAATTATATATGAAAAATGATCAGAAAAATCCAAGGAATCTGAATATGGCATTTTCATGCATGTTTGAACAACTTAACCTCACTGTTTAGTCCAAAACATGATAATGCACTATTTGAATTCATGGTTTGAATTTGAATTTGAACCTAGTGTTCAAACCAACTCCATTTAACTTGTTGCTAGTTGCATTAGCTCAATCAACAGCATATTGCCATGTCATGATCATGCATCATATTGTTGCATCGCATTGATTGTGTTCTTCCTTGTTTGCCGGTAATTGTCCCCTCTCGGTAGACGCTGCTCCAACGCTGTGATCGTTGACACTGATGAAGACTCAATGTTATCTTCAGAAGTGCCAGGCAAGCACAACCCCCTTGTTCATTCCGATTCAAGCCCACTCTCTCGCTCCTGCTCTCTTTTACTACATTAGGACAACAACGATTCATCTGTTACTTGTTGCGGTAGTTGAACCCCTTATCCTCTGCATGACATGTCATTGCCACAGTAAATAGATGAAACCCACTAGCATGAGTAGGAGTTGTTTGAGCCCTGATGTGCCTACTCATTCATGCTTGTTTGTCATGCCTGCTACTGCTTAGAGTTGAGTCAGGCTGATTCATCGGGGATGGATCGGAGGTGTGTAAACATGTCCTACTGTTGAGGGCTAAGTGTGTGAACACGATTTGGTAAAGGTAGCGGTGAGAGGCCATGTAGGAGTACATGGTGGGTTGTCTCATTGAAGCCGTCCTTACGAACTGAGTTCTGTGTTTGTGATCCATGAAACAGTTACTACCACGCATTGGGCCCGAAACCAATGGACCCTCTCGGCTTCTTGATCACCCTTGTCCTCTGTCCAGGAGTTGCAACTAGTTTCTGGTGTTTATAGGATATGTGTTGGCGGCCGTGCGTAGCGCTGACCCTAGGGTGGGCTATGATGCGGTAGATACACCGTGGCACGGTGTACCGGGCGCCCGTTTGGTGTCTTGGGAACCCTGTTCACATCATTCGGGGCCGTATGTGGAAACCTCGGCCGGACTCCCTGCGGATGGAACCTGGATAGGCGATAAACCTGGACTAGAGACTTGAGTGTTTAGGTAGGCCGTGGCCGACACCCTAGTTGGGCTTCCGCTTGAAGGTTGCCGAGTACATGTCGTGTAAACGGCGGTAAGTGGTGAGTGCGTGTGTGAAGAAGTAGACCCCTGTAGGGTTAACATCATCTATTCGATTGCCGTGTCCGCGGTAAAGGACTTCTGGGTTGCCTATAAAAGTTCATAGACAAGTGAAAGTGGATACTATAAAACTTGCAAGATAAGTGTGAGTGCTATGGATGGCCTTCTCATAGGGAGACGGGAGCGGATCCATAGTGGTGTATTGATATGGTGAATATGTGGACTCGTGTGCGCCACCTCAAAAGAGTTGCTTGCAGTCGTAGTTCAGGTTAGCCACTGAGTCAAAGCTGGCTTGCTGCAGTCAAACTCCACCACCCCCCTTTGTTGATACCGATGCATATGTAGTTAGTTCTGATGTAAGTCTTGCTGAGTACAATTGTACTCACGTTTGCTTAATTTATGTTTTGCAGAGAGATTTCAGTCTCGCTAGTAGTTTCGCGTGGACTTCAGCGTTTAGCTTGATACCTCAGCTACGATCTTGTGCCCTCGGCAGGATCTGGTAGATAGTCAGGCTTCTTAGCCTTTTTCCATTTGTAGATGTATGTACTCAGACATGTTAAGCTTTCGCATTTGCTTTGCATTGTATGCTATGATTGTTGGGTCATGAGACCCATGTTTGTAATATCTCGCTCCTCGGAGCCTAATGAATAAATACTTAAGTCATAGAGTTATGTTGTTATGCCATGTTGTATTTACACATATCAAGCATATTCTTTGTATCATTGAAATGCTTGGTATGTGTGGGATCCGACAAACTAGTTGTTTATCCTTGGCAGCCTCTCTTATGGGGAAATGTAGTCTAGTGCTTCCATGAGCCATAGTAGTCCGCTACAGCCCAGTTCACCAGAGTCCTGTTAGCCCAGCACAACTGCTCAGGACACTTGACTGGCCGGCATGTGTTTCACTTTGTTCCTGTGTCTGTCCCTTCGGGGAAATGTCACGCGATGACATCCGGAGTCCTGCCTAGCCTGCTACAGCCCGGGTTCCCGGAGTCCTGTTAGCCCAGTGCTACAGCCCGGATTCACGCGCTGCTGACCGACACGCTCGATGTGATTCATGTATGCCTGTCCCCATAGGTTAGTGTCGCTTTGGGTTCACGACTAGCCATGTCGGCCCGGGTTCTCTGTCATATGGATGCTAGCGACACTATCATATACGTGAGCCAAAAGGCGCAAACGGTCCCGGACCATGGTAAGGCGACACCCGTGGGAATACCGTGCGTGAGGCCGCAAAGTGATATGAGGTGTTACCGGCAAGATCGATGTGACTTGGAATCGGGGTCCTGACAATAATCTCCCTACCCCACTGGATTGAATCATCTTATTATGAAATATACCAAGGATCATTAGCGTGCCTGTTAAACTGTAATAATCCATCCAAAACACAATTAACACTACAAATCAAACAAGGGGTCATTTGGATAGGCGCCATGCGTGCTAACCACCGGACCTACCTCTGAATCTGGTGTAGGTGAGCATGGCCAGGACATGATCGGATCCCCTCCCTCACTGGTGTACACGCTCTGACCACACATTGAAAGGGAAGGCGCCCCTAAAATTAGGGTTTCAGATAAGGTCAAGGGAAGGGGTACCGAAGCATTTGAATAGGACGGATCAACATCAAAGAGCTTACTAAGAAATGTCACACGTCCATCAGTGGCTCTCTTCGACGGCGGAACAAATCCAGATATTCGGGGTGGTAGCTCCGCGTGTGGTTAGTTGGGCCTCAAGGGAATGAGGGCAGAGGAAATAATGTTGGAGTCATGGCGGATGTGCACCGCTCCCATCCATTGACGGCGTCGGAATCAAAGCCGACGATGTGGGCAAGTTGCGACCATGGCTACTTTGTGGGAGGTGGGGGAAGGTGCTCAGGGCTATGTGCAACTAGTCGTTGACAAATGATAGAGAGAACATACCCCACCTATCATATGCTACATTGGCCCCACCTGTCATAAGCTGCCTTGGCTCCACCTATCATAAGTTGTGACAGCCCCACCTATCATAAGTTTCCACAACCTCACTTGTTAGGATTTTACCACGTCAACACTATGGGGAGAGTGTCGGTGCAACGAACGATCACGTTTCTTGCCTAGACTTATACGTAGGCACACTAGCACCAAATATCCAACACCAACATTCAAGGGAAGACTAAACCATAGGAATCGCTCTTCATGAGATCAAGGAGCGGTTCAAGAAGACCAAGACAGATAAGATAGTAGAGCACTATACCTTTGGAAGTCCTCCTTTGCCGGGTAGGTGCGCCCGGCCAGGACGAAGCCACACCAAGGACGAATCCAAGACTTCCTCGACAGGCTTGCCAGGACCGCCAAGGGCGAATCTCCCGCTAGGTTACCACCGCTCCACCTCACAGCGATGCAAATCACTTATCAATGCGGTGCCGAGCCCCCAAGTGATTAGGTGGCTTCCACTGAGCACGTGACAGACCTTTTTGGAGACACATTAGCTTCACGTGACACCCGTATAGATACGTGTCAAGTAGAAAAGCAGAAGAAAATTAAGCGGCATGGCAGGCTGGCTGGGCTGCATCCTTAGCATGACACCTAACAGTGCATTTAATGCATTTTGTCCCAACTGCCAGAGTTAGGTATGATAGCATTGTTAGCTATCTAATCACTAGATAATGATTGTTTTCCCATTATGGATACCCCTTGAGCTATAAAAGGAGGGCGATGGCAAACCCTCCACAATTGTATGCGCGTAGCAGCTCTTCCATCGAGGCAACATTGTCGTGCTCGAGCGATGTGTGCCATTGTGCACTTCCACTCAATCCACCAAAGTAGGAGTAGGGTTTTATTCCTCACGGTGGCCTGAACCTGGGTAAAAACCACATGTGTCATCGCCATCGCATTGCTTCGTTGCCTCCACTCTTTGTACAACGTGATCTTTCCCATTGCTAAACCATAAGGGGCTCATCGCCCCATAGGTGATTGTGTCCATCCACGACATCTTTGGCGCACTAGGTAGGGGGTAAAGTGCTTACCGGAACCTGAGGTTGTGAGAAGCACGCCAATCATCAACATCATCATCATCGTCATCTTCATCCAATGCACCCAAGAAGAAATCTGCCGCAACAGCGCATCCTTCCACTTTGAAGGCTCCCTCACACGGTTGCGGATGCCATCAGCACCGCAACGGCTTTGGGAGAGGTGGGTGCCGCGGGTGGCACGACCAGCGCAGGCAGCGCCGTCGTCTTGTCCCCCATAATCGAAGCTGAGGTAGGAAACAACAGAGGAAGGCCTCACTAGCAAAATCTAGGCTAGCTTGGCCTAGAAGCTGCGGGGGAGGGGACAACCAGTCTCCACGGCCCTGATGCGCCAGCGGACGTAGCCACCGCAGTGGCACTCGCTCCGGTGCAAGCCTTGACCCTCTAGCAGTGCGTACCACGGGTGCGGCTACTGTGCCCCCTTGCTCGGAACAAGGCGAGCAGGGTGGGGCACATAACGGGGTTGCTGATCCTCGAGCACCACCCTGCTCATCGCCCGGCTGCCATGGCGACCGGTTCATGACGGTAAGAGCGCGGCGACGCTCCTGCTAATTCAACCAGGAGTCGAGCGACGTCTCAATCCACCTTGTCAGCTATGCTGAATGATACGTCTCCAACGTATCTACAATTTTTTTATTGTTCCATGCAATTATATTACCTGTTTTGGATGTTTTATATGCATTATTATGTTATTTGATATTATGTTTTGGACTAACTTCTTAACCTAGAGCCCAGTGTCATTTTCTGTTTTTCCTTGTTTTTGAGTTTATAGAAAAGGAATATCAAACGGAGTCCAAACGGAATAAAACTTTACGATGATTTTTCTTGGACCAGAAGATACCTGTAGGACTTGGAGATGAAGTTAGAGGAGGCCCGCGGCGACCACAAGCCTCACGGGCATGCCCTAGGGGGGCACAACCTGAGGGATTGTGGGCCCCTCGGAGCTCCTCTAACCCTAATCTTTGTCCTATAAATTCACAAATATTCCCAAACAAACATAAGCATCCGCAAATCTAATTTTCTGCCACCGCAAGCCTCTATTTCCGCGAGATCCCATCTTGGGGCCTTTTCCGGCATCCTGTCGGAGGGGGATTCGACCACGAAGGGCATTTACATCAACTCTATCGCCCTACCGATGAAGAATGAGTAGTTTACCATAGACCTATGGGTCCATAGCAAGTAGTTAGATGGCTTCTTCTCTCCCGTTGATCTTCAATACAATGTTCTTCTCGATGTTCTCGGAGTTCTACCGATGTAATATTCTTTTGTGGTGTGTTTGTAGAGATCCAATGAATTGTGGATTTATGATTAGATTATGTATTAATATTATTTGAGTCTTTATTGAATTCTTATATGCATGATTTTATATGTTTTATTTCTCTTTGAATTATCGGTTTGGTTTGGCCAACTTGATTGTTTTTTCTTGCAATGGGAGAGGTGCTTAGTTTTGGGTTCAATCTTGCGGTGTCCTCACCCAGTGACAAGGTAGGGGTAGTGTCGTGGACTTGACATGGTAGATGCCCTAGAAAAAGGAATTAGGTTGGAGCCATCACAGCTAGGTTAGCTTGAAGGGGTTAAACGGGACAATGGACACAAAGAGTTTACCCAAGTTTGGCCCCCTCTCAACGACGTAAAAGCCTACTCCTCCTTTAGGCTGTATTGCTTGGGTTTCAATTACCAGGGAGCGAATACGCCTGACCTAGTTCTCGATGAGTTATCTCTTGAGTTAACCCGCCACCGGGTCACCCCTTTATATACAGGTTGATGCCCGGCGGCTTACAGAGTCCCCGCCGGCTCATATAAAATGTGTTTGGCTCAGTATCTAACTAAGCTTTCCTTACAATACAAGTTAAACTTATGGCGACTCACACCCGTGGGACTCAAGTCGTCCTAGGGTCTTGGTCCTTCAATAAGCTCGGTCTATGAACTGCCATCTTCATGTATTCTTGGGCCTCTTCACCTTAAGTCACCAGTGGCATGACCCGACCCCTCCTGGGCGGGACATACCCAGTAGTTATATCCCCAACATTAGGCCCGAGGTTGATTTGAACTTGTTCACATCAATCTTCAACACTTGTCTTTAGCATAACCTTCAATCGTCAACTTTCATGAACTTGTTATAACCGCCATGACGTCAGCTCACAGAACCACGATAACCCGCCATGACATCAGGCGCATTAATTACGCGCAAACCCAGAAAATCTCAATAGATTCTTTTAATGAACCTCCGAAAATCGAGGCGCCCTTATAGCCACATAATCATTTTTTTGGCCTCCTCGATTCCCGTGCATGCCATCTATCCACTACCTTATAAATAGGGACGGGGGTCCTTCTTTTAATTTTTTACCTTGCTCCCTCGTCTTTGTCTTCCTCCTCGCGACGCCCTAGCAAACCCGAGCTCTGCCGCGGCCGTCTCCGTCCAGTGTCCTCAACTCCGGCTGCCGCATCGACCTAATCGGACCAGAGCACTATGGCGCACCTCCGCTGTTCCTCAACATCAGTAAGTATTTTTTTTCCCGTAACAGATCTGCACTAGGGTTTTGACCGTTCATCGGTGTTCTTCACTGTGCTTCATTCCCCTCTTTAGATCTTGTAGCTTGATCTGAACATTACACCGAAGTGGTGCGGGAGGAGTTTTAGCACCCCTTTCCAACTTAGAAAAATGCTCTTTCTACACAAGATCCCATCTGAGCTCATGTTCTTCTCTGCTACCATCTCGTTAAGTTTAGAACTTATTTTATTTTTCAACTGCTGTAGATCCAAAATTACAGAACTGATCTGTGGAATCTATTTTTCCGAGACTTAGCAAATCCTCACTTATAGATCTAAAATATGGCAATTGTTCGGGCGGATTAAATGATAGAGTGTAACCTGTCATATACCATTATTCCCCTTTTAAGCTGCCGGCATATATTCATAATCTGTATAACCCGACATTGTCATCTGTTTTAACCATGTTAGCTCTTCCTTCTGCCTATGAATTGGCTTTGTATAATCCACTTTGTTTTAATCACTGGCCGGTTTAGCAGCACAATCCTTAACCCGACAATATTTTCCTTTATATTCAAAAATGTCTAAAGCTGGAACCGTCACCAAATGCTACTAGGTCGTCTCCCGGGTTACCAAGGAAACATTGAACGAGTATGTCCAAACGGGCGTCTTAGCCAAAAAAGATGTCATCCATTGGAGGGTCCCAGGCACGGAAACTCCTCCTGAGCCCAAGGAAGTTGAAGTAATTGTCTTTAATGATCATCTACTCCGAGATTTTACCCCACCCGACTCAAAATTCTTCCGTGATGTGCTGCAATTTTTCAAGCTCCATCCCCAAGATATCGGGCCCAGTTCTGTTTCAAACATCTGCAACTTTCATGTGTTTAGCAAAGTATAGCTGCAACAGGATCCCACTATAGAGTTGTTCAGAGAATTTTATTACTTAAACCGGCAGACTAAATTTACAGACGGACCCAACCTAGATTTAGGTGGCATTTCGATTCAGTGGCGAAAATGAGCCACCTTCCCAGCCGCCAAACTTCCCAGTCATCCTATGGACTGGAACCAGATTTGATTTTACTGCCAAGATACTTCTCCAGAAGGGGAAAATCCTCTTCCAGGTTACCGTGAAAACCGACTTAGCAACATGCATCCTCTTCCAGAATGGATTATCACACAAGAACAGGCCAAATATATGCACATCTTTTCAAAGATCAGAACCTTAATGGCTAACGGTTTTACTGGAATCGACCTAGTCCGATGCTGGGTCACAGGAGAATTTTGCCCTTATGCCGCCACTCCAGTCTAATGTGTCAGTATGTTGGCGATGTCAAAGACCCTCAATGCCACTGTCAGATAGGACTGAATGATGAAGATATCAATGATATGACCAAGACTCTGCTGAACGAGAGCTTAGAAAATTGCAGCAAGACTGACTTAAGTCCTTTTTGCACCCTTAACAAACCTTCAGCTATAAGTGTTTGAAACAATTTCTGGTTTACTCAGTTATTCACTTAAAACTGACGTCTTACAGTCATTTTCATTTACGAAGGCCGGTTCTCCTTTCTGGAACAAGAAGTTGCAAGATAAGCCGACCAAGAAGACCCGGACAAAGAATAAGGCTAATAAAAAGCCTGCCAAGAATAAGACCAACCCCTCCGTGTTATTTGACTTGGATGATCATGGGTCTGAGGTAGAACTTGACTCCCTTGGCTCATTTTTTGTACATCTTATTAACAATGATCACTATCAGGATGATGCGAATGCTAGACATGCTGACGATGTAGAGGTAATTACTCTTTCCTCCGGCACAGAACCTCTGCTGAGACGGAAAACTCGACAAGCAAGCCGGAAAGTAAGATTTTATCACCCTTTAGCTTACTTGGATCCCAACTTTCTTTTGAAAAAACATCAACACGAACTTCGTTGTACCACCCGGAATAGCTGAGGTGGAAACCTTTCCTCCGGCTTACCAAACACAACCGCTCCGCGAAAGCGCCCGAACGAGGTGCCACAAAATCCATCCTTATCTTTTCCAAAAGCGGGTCTTATTCGTCAACCACTTAACCCGCCCGACTCAAATTATCAGGGAACATCTCACTCTAAATCTGGCGACTCCACTGGGACTCGGGTCCCCTTCTTCAAAGTCGCCCCTGGGTTAGAACATTAACCTTGTTTGATTTAACACTTACTTGACTGATATATTAATCTCGGCATGCATCTTCTTCTCAATGCTATAGCCAAGCCTAGCAAGAAACTGAAATTGAATAAACCGTCAGAAGATCCCAAGACTACTGATCCGCAGAAGCAGACAATACCTGAATCTTCACATAAAACTTTGGAAGTAGCCATGGACGATCCGTCGCCAAAGGAGCACCCTGACACCATGGACTCCATGAATGTTGACCGAGAAAATGCTAAGCCGCCTAGTCCCACTCAGCTGGCTCAAGAGACTGAAGACATGATAGTTATTGGGAAGGCTTATATAGCACCAGGCAAACCCACCGTCTTATCCAACAAAACGCCAAAGAAGAATTTTTTGTTGTTGATAAGGGAAAGTGGAAATTGGACTTGGAAAGCTATGCTCAGGAGATTCATTCAAGTAATCTAAACCGCATTCACACCAACTGTGACTTTGAAGATGGCTTGGTTAACCTCATGAAGGAGTGCTTTGAGGTAAGCACTACAAAACATCTCATATAAGTATATATTTGTCAGCCACCAAGTCTACTGAATATGAAAAACTTGAATATGCTATAGACTTAAATATCCTAGTTAACGTTGTAGACATGTCATAAGAATTTGTAACTGCTGAATCAGAATGAGTAGTCTTCAAGGGCCGGGATAAATTGGAAAGTTAAGCCGGGACTTCAAATTGTACTGTTAAATTTCGCAATTTAGCTCCCAAGGGCCAGCTTAAACTGGAAAGTTAAGCCGGAACTTCCAATAGTAGTGCTCAATTTCGCACATGTAACCCCAAGGGCCGGCTTAATCAACATGGCTAAGCCGGGACTTACCACCATATTTATGAATAAAATCCAAATTTGTAGCTCCCTTGAACCGGTTATAGTCATAGAATTTTAGCCGGGTCATCATAGAATTCTCTTCAAAAGAGCAATGTACATTAGCCCCCAAGTGCCAAGTAAAATATTGGTATTATGCTTGGGACTTCAAATAAAGTGATTATCATTACCACATATTGTTGCTGACTTGCCTTATCTTGTAGGCTGAATTGAATATGAAAGAATCTCAAGTGGTGGATCTGAGGCAAAATATCTAATCCCAACAATCAAAAACTTCAAAGGCCAAGTCAGAATTGACAACCGCCTTAGAAAATATTGAGAAGTTGAAGAAAGATTTTAGCAGTGAGAGAACCAGCTGGGACACCGACAAGGTAGCTCTATTCAAAAGAGCAGAAGATGCTGAAGCTGCCCTTAAGCCGGTAACCGATGAGTTGTCTAGTTTAAAGTATCAAATCAACAACATGACAACGACCATCTTTGGAAAGTAATACTGTACTTCAATCTTTCATCATCAATGTTGAACAACCACTGAGCCGGTTTATAAATATCTTTGGTAACTGAGGCTCCAGAAGCTCCAAGCTGGGTCAAGACATGCGCATAAGGCTTAAAGCTATATATACCCTTGTGGAGCAGTTGTACACTAGTGCTCAAGGGGCTATTTTTGCTGCCTCGCATAAGAGGCAACCACCTTCCCTCATCAAGGAAGTGTTGGAGAAGTTGTCTGTGCTGCCACAAAGGGTAGAAGAATTAAAGCGATTAGCCGCCAGATCCGGTGCCATCACCGCCCTGAGCCGGGCAAAGGCATGGCAGGCAGAACTTGACCCGGAAGAGCTAGCCACCGGCTGCCTAAGTTCAAAAGAAGACTGGTCTCCCTTCAGCGCTGATGACTTCACAAAAATAGTAAGGGAGATGCGTCCCTTGGCAAGAAAATTGGCTGAGGAGACCAATCTTTCCAAGTATCATCCGGTTTATGATGTTGAAAATGCAAAGGTGAAGGCGCCGGTTCATGAGGCCGTGGACCTTATCCCGCCAACACGTAAGCACACCTTCGCTCCTGATATTGACCCGTCAAGCCTTTTAAATGATGAAGCTGTATTTATAGCTTTGACCAGGATCAACTGGACCACATCTGACTTCCAGCCAATGGGTGAACAAGAAGAAGTAGAACCGGTGTACGATGAGCCGGAAGCTTCAACACGCCAAGACCAGGGCCACTGAACCACGACCCGGCTCTCATCCTGCCATATAGAAGTTGTGTGCAGCAAACCACTTATTATTTTGGGCTACATGATGCCTTATAACAGGCTAGTTGAAACAATGATCTGCCACGGCATCGTGCATGTTTGTCTTCATAACACTTATACCGCCAATCTTAATATTGAAAGATCTGTCGTTTGTGCTCATAATATTATCAGTCATAAAAGTCATATTCATCATATTCCCTACACACAAGCAGGTAACATGTGCCCTAGCAGTTTACCCCAGGGTGGGTCATGATGTCCAATATAAAAGTCGCTGGTGACTGTATGGTCCATAACCAGGGCGGGTTATCAAAACCTCGCATATTCATAGAATAAACAAATAACATACCTATTATATTTGTTCATACTGCCAGCTTACCACGACATATGCAGCAAGGGCAACAACCCAAAAAACTTTAGAGAACAGAAATCCAAGTGCACAATCAAGGCATACTGGCGACTTATCGTCCAAAACCAGACCGGGTTATCAAACATCCGTGTACGCTCAAATATGAACCATAAAGATTAAGGCTACATGGCCTGAATCATTTTAAACGATATGTAAGTATGGTACAAAAATATGAACCCAAACAATGTTAAAAAAATAACAAACCAGAAAACATCCATAGGCTGCCAAACCTCAAAATCAAGTGTTGTTCAAGGGCCGCACAGCCACTGAGTTAATCCTTTATTCAAACCTGTAAGCCGGGCCTCGCATGACCAACCGCCGTTTTAACTTTGACAAGTTCAGGCTCATTTTAAGATTGACTGTAAAGAGTACGGCGGGTCATTCCAAGATTACTTGGTCGGAGTGGTAGACATACAAAGGAAGGATAACCCGGAGTTTTGGTGAATACACCAGGCGTCCAAGCCGATCAAAAGGGTAAATATGGATATGTCCATTGAAAGGGAAGACCCCAAGTGACCTATGACAAGCCATCAAGGCAGGTTACCTATGTTTGAACTGCACATTACAGCAAGTTCTCTTTGGTAACCATTGAACTTGGGCAGAAAACACCCAAGTCGTTTGAATCAAGGCGTACAAGCCGGATCAAAGGGAAGTCATAGCTATGCTCAATGAGAAGGAAGCCCCCAAGTGAGCTTTATGAATTTATGATAAAGGATCAGATACTCAAAAATGGAACGACACCGGCCCTAAATTATCAGGGATGTCGGCTTTATTATACTAATCGTAATATATACATTGGTAGAAGTATGTACATCACAAGAGCGGATGGCTCAGGTGTAAGAAGGACGAAGATGAGCAATGTTCCATGGCCGATGGGTCTCCTCCACCAACGTGTGTGAGTACTTGTGGTCATGAACATCAATGAGGTAGTATGATCCGTTGTTCAGATTTTTGCTGACCACAAAAGGCCTTTCCCAAGGTGGGGATAACTTATGCATATCTGTTTGATCCTGGATGAGCCGAAGCACCAGGTCACCTTATTGAAGGGTCCGGGTTTTAAACCGGCAACTATCATATCGATGAAGATCTTGCTAGTAGATTGCTGAATGACCCTCCCCAAGGTCACACTCCTCATCTAGGAGGTCAAGAGCATCTTGACATGTCTTTTCATTATCAGGTTCAACAGAAGCTGCCACGCGGGGCGAGTCATGATGGATGTCACTGGGAAGAACCGTCTCTGCTCCATGAACCATGAAGAAAGGCATATAACCCGTGGATCTGTTGGGGGTAGTATTGATACTCCAAAGCACTGAAGGTAACTCCTCAACCCAACAACCCGGTGTCCTTTGCAAAGGGACCATAAGCCGAGGTTTTATGCCTCTCAAATTTCTTGATTGGGTCTTTCAGCTTGACCATTGGACTAGGGGTGGGCCACAGATGAAACATCAAGACGAATATGTTCACGTTGACAACATTCTTTCATAGCACCTTTAGACAGATTAGTTCTATTATCAGTTATGATGTTGTGAGGGTAACCAAAATGGAAAATCGCCTTTTTGATTAGTTGAACCACCATTGCCGCATCACACTTGCTGACTAGCTTTGCCTCAACCCACTTTGTAAAGTTGTGAACTTCCACCAATAGGTGAGTCTTTTTGTCCTTGGATCTTTTAAAAGGCCCAACCATATCCAGGTACCAGACTGCAAACAGCCAAGTAATTGGAATCATGCACAATTCTTGAGCCGACAGATGAGCTCGTCTGGAAAATTTCTGATAGCCATCAGATTTGCTAACCAGATCCTCTGCGTCAGCATGAGCCGTCAACCGATAAAACCCATGACGAAAAGCTTTAGCCACGAGAGACTTAGAACCAGTATGATGGCCACAATCTCCTTCATGAATCTCTCGTAGAATATCACGACCCTCCTTAGGAGATATACAATGATGAAACACCTCTGTGACACTGCATCGGTGCAACTCGCCCTTGACAATAGTCATTGACTTAGACCGCCGGGTTATCTGTCTGGCCAAAGTTTCATCTTCAGCTAACTCACCCCAGGTAATATAAGCCAAATATGGGACTGTACAATCAAGAATAACATGGAGAGCCACCACCAACTGTGCCTCCGGGTCAGGGATAGCAAGATCCTCCTCCGTAGGCAATTTAACTGATGGGTTATTCAAAATATCAAGGAAAACATTAGGAGGTACCGGCTTGCGCTGGGATCCCAGCCAGCTTAAAGCATCAGCCGCCTCATTTTTCCTGCGATCAACATGTTCCACTTAATAACCCTTGAAATGACCAGCAATAGCATCAACCTCTCGGCGGTAAGCCGCCATGAGTGGGTCCTTGGAATCCCAAGTTCCTGAAACTTGTCGACTCACAAAAGCACCTTACTCAGCTGAGATTCATCTCTTTAGCCATTCGAATACCATGGAGCAAGGCCTCATACTTAGCTGCATTGTTAGTATAAGGGAACATTATCCTTAAAACATATCAAAATAACTACAGCCCCTGAGACTTCCAACTACGTATACCCATAAAAATGAATAGTCCAATATGTGTTATCAGGCTTTTCCTCAGGCATCTGCAACTCTATCCAATCATTGATAAAATCCACAAGTGCTTGAGACTTGATGGTTGTCCGAGGTATATATATATCAAACCATGGGGTCCAAGCTCAATGGTCCACTTGGACACCCGGCCTGTGGCTTCTCTGTTTTGAATAATATCCCCTAAGGGAGCAAAACTCACCACAGTGATGGGATGACCAAGGAAATATTGTTTCAACTTACGGCTAGCCATGAACACGCCATAAACCAGCTTCTGCCAGTGTGGGTATCACTGCTTGAGTACCTCACTAACATAGTAAACCGTCCGCTGAACTGGATATTCCTTCCCTGATTCCTTCCTTTCCACAACAACTACCACACTAGCGGCTCTACTATTAGCAGCCACATATAACAGCAAGGGCTCCTTATCAATGGGAGCTGCAAGGATTAGCGGCTCAACCAACTGCTTTTTCAATGCCTCAAAATCTTGATTAGTAGCATCACTCCATACAAAGTGATCTATTTTATTCAGCATCCGATATAAAGGGATAGCCGTCTCTCCCAGGCGGCTTATAAACCGGCTCAAAGACGCAATACGACCCACCAAACGCTGGATGTCATTGATACATGCCGGCTTAGCCAAAGTAGTGATAGCCCTGATTTTCTCCGGGTTAACTTCAATGCCCCTCTTAGAAACCAAAAAACCCAACAGCTTACCAGCTGGCACACCAAAAACACACTTGGCCAGATTAAGCATCATTTTGTAGACCCGAAGGTTGTGAAAGGTTTCCTTCAAATCATCTACCAAAGTTACCTTCTTCCATAACTTCACAATGATGTCATCTACATAAGAATGAACATTGCATTCGATCTGGTTGTGAAGGCAATTTTGATCACAACGCTGGTAAGTCGCGTGGGCACTCTTGAGCCCAAAGGGCATAGACATGTAGCAGAAGGGTCCAAAAGGAGTGATGAAGGCCGTCTTCTCCTGGTCCTTAACTGCCATCTTGATCTGATGATAACATGAATAAGAATCTGGAAAACTCAAACGCTCACAACTCGCCGTAGCATCAATGATTTGATGAATACAAGGGAGAGCAAAAGGATCAGTTGGACAGGCCTTGTTAAGGTCTGTGTAATCCACACACATACGTCAAGTGCCATTCTTCTTAAGTACTAGCACCGGGTTAGCCAACCACTCAGGATGAAAAACTTCATTAATAAACTGTAACGCCCATGATGCGGCTATATCTCCCACGTGTCGAAGCATGACTTAGAGGCATAACCGCATTGTAAGCAATGTCGCAAGTCAGGTAATCTTCACACAACCCATGTAATACATAAGGGAAAGAGATACATAGTTGGCTTACAATCGCCACTTCACACAATACATGAATAAAGCATTACATCATCCAGATACACTCAAGGTCCGACTACGGAACCAAAATAAAAGAAGACTACCCCAAATGCTACACAGATCCCCAATTGTCCCAACTGGGCTCCACTACTGATCAACTGGAAAAGGAACAACGTAACGAACACGATCTTCATCGAGCTCCTCCTTGAGCTTGGTTGCGTCACCTGCATGGTATCATCAGCACCTGCAAACTAGTTTTGGAAGTATCTGTGAGTCATGGGGTCTCAGCAATCTCACACCCTCGTGATCAAGACTATTTAAGCTTATAGGTAGGGAAAAGGTATGAGGTGGAGCTGCATCAAGCGACTAGGATATATGGTGGCTAACATACACAAATGAGAGCGAGAAGAGAGAGCAAAGGCACGGTCGAACAACTATGATCAAGAAGTGATCCTAGAACAACCTACGTCAAGCATTACTCCAACGCCGTGTTCACTTCCCGGACCCCGCCGAGAAGAGACCATCATGGTTACACACGCGGTTGATGCATTTTAATTAAGATAAGCTTCAGGTTTTCTACAACCGGACATTAAGAAATTCCCATCTGCCCATAACCGCGAGCACGACTTTTGAAAGTTCAAATCCCTGCGGGGGTGTCCCAACTTAGCCCATCACAAGCTCTCACGGTCAATGAAGGATATTCCTTCTCCCAGGAAGACCCTATCAAACTCTCGGTTACAAGACATCTCGACAATGGTAAAACAAGACCAGCAAGACCACCCGCTGTGCCGACAAATCCCGATAGGAGCTGCACATATCTCGTTCTCAGGGCACACTGGATAAGCTAAGCATACGGGAGCCAACGTAACCCAAGTTGCCAAAGGATGGCCCCGCACGATACTCTGGGTTGACCAACACTTAGAGAAGCACTGGCCCGGGGGGGTTAAAATAAAGATGACCCTCGAGAGAGCGACTCCCAAGGGAAAAAGTAGGTGGTGGTGAGGCAAATGGCAAAACCAAGGTTGGGCCTTGCTGGAGGAGTTTTATTCAAAGCGAACTGTCAAGGGGTTCCCATTATAACCCAACCGCGTAAGGAACGCAAAATCAAGGAACATAACACCGGTATGACAGAAACTAGGGCGGGAAGAGTGGAACAAAACACTAGGCATAAGGCCGAGCCTTCCACCCTTTACCAAGTATATAGATGCATTAATTAAAATAAGAGATATTGTGATATCCCAACAAGTACATGTTCCAACAAGGAACAAACTCCATCTTCACCTACAACTGAAACACTATAAGGGGGCTGAGCAAAGCAGTAACATAGCCAAACAACGGTTTGCTAGGACAAGGTGGGTTAGAGGCTGAACATGGCAATATAGGAGGCATGGTAAAGCATGTGGTAGGTATCGCAGCATAGGCATAGCAATAGAGTGATCAACTAGCAAGCAAAGATAGAAGTGATTTCGAGGGTATGGTCATCTTGCCTGAAATCCCGCAAGGAAGAAGATAAACGGACGTAGTCGAATGAATCCTCACAAACACGACGTTATCGGAACCAACCCGAAGAAGCAACACCGGGAAGAAGCAAACAACAGGGTAAACAACCATCACATAAGCATGGCACGATGCGCAAACAAGTATGATGCATGTCCAGTTTAATGAAGCATGGCATGGCAAAGGGCACAAACAAAACTACAAGTTAAGTGGAGCTCAATATGCAACAAGTTGCATATTGACGGAACACCACGTCAATTATTTAGTTCTCTCTTGTTTAGGTACCCAACAATATTAAATGTTGTTAAACATGGCAAGAGGTGAGGCATAACAAAACTACACCATCTAAACAATTTAAATGGGGCCGGATATAACAAATAACGAATCCGGTAAATCCCCATATGTCTTAGTAATTTATTGCAACAACAATTTTAAACATTTTAGAAGTTGTTATCATGATGCGGATGACATGAACAAGTTTATGCATTTTTTATTAAAAGTTGACAAGAGCATTATGAAGCATTTGTCACCGTGGTGGAAAGGAAAGGGGTGCCACGGCAACGATAAAGAAAATGGTGCCACGGCAGCGTTCCGATTCCGTTAACTCGATTGAGATACCGATGCAATGGAGAAGTGTGCGGATGCGTGCAAAAGATGGTGGGGCGCTCCAGGATACCGGGTGTCCCATGAGTCAACGATGGTGACAAGGAAAAAGAGGGGCAACGTGCACCGACAGTTCAAGCATGGAGCAAGCACGAGCATCTCATACATCACACATGCATTCGTTCACGGGCGGTCGTCTCGGGGTTATACCTTCGAAGCGTGCGTTACCGGAGCGGTTCGAGTCAAGCGGTGTAGTCGTTCAGGATCGTCGTGGGAAGTAGTGGTACTCGGCGATGGTAGGGGAAGTAGTTGTTCACGGTTCATTGTGGGAAGTAGTCGTTCTCGTGGCAACGGTAGTCATTCACGTTCTTAGTCTCACAAGTTTTCGTAGATGTTCAGGGGCACGGCGCGAAACTTGACGTCCACGGAGTCTTCGAGGGTCCATGGTAGTGGTTCTCGTATCGTCGTGGTGCTTGGCGATTACGGAGACGGCGGAAGACGAACTTGGCGGTTGTCGTTGACTGAGTACTTGGCGTTATTTCCGGTTCGGTGATCGTTTTAGGCGTCGGACGTCGAGGTCTTCGGCCATAGTGGTACTTGGTGAATCCCAAAACGGTCTTGGCGTCTTCGCGCGTAGGGGTACTTGCTCGTTTACTCCACGGTCTTGGCGGATCCACGCGATGGTAGTGGTACTCGCGAAGAGATACTCGGCGGTCATCGTGTAGACGTTCACGTGTCTTCGGGGACACCAGGATGCATCTTGGCGGTCTCGTCTCGGTCTTCAATCCAAAAGGAAGCAAGGCAAAGATTCGGGGCGGTGGTACTCGGGCAGGAGGGTTTGACTCTGGCCGGATGCGCGGAGCATCAGGGGAGGTCGCATAGGCGAGGTGGAGGAGGAGCTGTAGGGGCGGCTGGAGATAGAGGTGGTGGCGCCATGGCTGCAACTGGGTCAGGGGCGATGGGGAATGGACGGAGGAGGTGGCTCGCTGTTGGTGTCGTGCTGGTGGTTCTCCGACGACGAGGTGCGCCGGGGCGGCGCTGCTGCCACCTACAGGTGCTAGTCGTCGGCGGCTACCGGCAGAGGAGGGTCTCGCTGGAGGCGCCATTGGTGCTGTACGACGGGAGATGCGGGCGCCATGTCGGGACGACGAGGAGCAGGGGACGAAGCCGATGAAGGGGAGGACGGAGGTGGCGCTAGCCTGCGGCGGTCGGGACGGAGCTGCTGCACCGGCTGACGGCGACGAATGCAGAGGTGGTTAACGGCTTGGTAATGGCACGGGCGGAGGGAGGAGACGCGCGGAGGAGGATCGCGGGCAGGCAGCAGCCATGCTGCACAGGGCTCCGGCATGGGGAAGGCTTGGCGCAGGGTGACGGCGCCATGGGAGGTGCGCTGTAGAGGGAGAGAGGAAGGCTCACGGGATCGAGAGGGGCGGTCGAGGGATCGGGCAGAGGGGAGAGGTCGAGGGATCTCTCGATCCCTCTAGTGGCGCTAGGAAACGAGGACGAGGGGTGCAGAGAATCGGGCTAGGGAGCGCTAGGGTTACAGCTGGGGCGCGGCTGGGCCTTGGGGCACCGGTGGGAGGGCTGCTGGAGGCCCAAGTGGCCGGCTAGGCTGGGCCTCTCTCTTCCCCCTCCAACTCTCTTTTTTTATAAACTAAAAAAAAGAAAAGAAACTTGGAAGAAAAGCCGAGAGGGATTGCTGTGTAGTTTGGACATGAAGTAAATTTTCTCAGAGTCACAAAAATGAGCCTGATCCACGAAAAATGGAAATGATCACGTGGGTGAAGTTTGAATCGAACTCATTTGAATTTAATTCAAATGGTTTTGCATATGAAGTAGGTGATAGGGGGTCCAAAAATGTTGAGGTTTTTGGTGGAACTCCGGAAAGTGAAGAAAGAATATATGACAAGGTTGGAGACCAAGAATTAAGATAGGAAAGGCATTGGGACATTTGCAAGTGTATTAACGTGAATCCCAAAATTGTGTAATATTTAATATAGCCCCCTTTATTGGGTATATGTTGTAAAGAGAATCACCACGTGAATTTCCTCGGTTTAAATGGATCAAAGATCCATGCCGTTTATTTAGTTGAGTTGCAAAAGATTAATGATATGATGTAATGATGACATGACAAGATCCAACACGCAAGCGAATGACAAAGCAACACATCGAATAACTGGAGGACACCTAGCACATCGATCTCGGGGCGTTACAACACTCCACCACTATGACAGGATCTCGTCCCGAGATCTAGAATGGCACCGGAGGGAAAAAAAGGAAGAGAAAGAGAAGAGGTGGAACTAAGTTGCTTCTTTGAACAAATGAGTGAAACCAAAGAACCTTGCAAGGTTGAACAAATTGAAAGAAAAGAATACAGTGAAGATGAACGAAGTGGAAAACACTCCGTTAGCAAAGACGAACAAGGAACATTGCGAAAAACCTTGAGGTTGAAGGGCAAGATATATATTGAAACCACTCCGGTTAAAAACAAGATAGAGAAGGATTAAGAATGATATAATTTAGACAGCACTACGACTGGAAATGGACTGAATCGAACAAGAGCTTGACAATATGAGAGTATGCTTGATGAAATCAAAAACACACTGCCTCTAAAACTATTGAAAGAATGGCACAAAGGGTAAGAACGATTTCAGACGGCACTTCGGTTGAGAAGGGAGCCAAAACTTGACAGAATGGGAAGAACTTGAAAAGAGGGCATGACACTCCGGTTAAATGTATAAGCATGAAAAGAACATGATCTTTGACAAAACGAGATGATGGGTGAATATAGCAACAAAACAATGCCTCCGGAATGAAAGAAAAGAAGTTGGATCGTTGGAAAGGAGAGAATTGAGAAGAAAATGACAACTTCTGCCACAAATGAGCTTGGAAAACACCCTTCCAAGAAGGTTAAAACGGAATTGTTGGAAAACCAACAATGAAACGAATAAGTTTGTAGTGGGCTTATGGAAAACATCTCAAAACTATGAGGTGAAATTCTACCACTAACGGAACCAATAGATTGGATTGATATCAACAAGGAGACGAGAAACTTATTTCACCGGGAGGATAAATGCAGAACTTGGGTCATTTATGAGCACCATAATAGCAACAATCTTTAGGGAAGGCTTTAGGTGAAAAATATCCCAAGATAACTGCAATGACGAGATTGATAGATTTAAAATACCTCATACTTAACAACATGTGAATCATGAAACATGAACTCAAATTATCAAGAATGACATAATACCATCACCAATGATATGGAAGAAGGAATTGCACTCCGGATTGCAAGATGAAGAATGCTTGGACTCCTCTAAAAAGAATCTTGATGAACACTTCGAGAAAGAATTAAATCCTTGATGAACCATCTTGTAGAGCCTTCGTGAGAACTCTGGTAATAAAAGAAATGATCAAACGAAAATGAATGAGAAGTTGAAAACATAAGGTGAAGACTTGCAATGATTAAATGGATCTTTGCGACGAGAAAAAGTGGAAACTTGGGGCTCTAGAAGGAAAGATAAAGCATCTCGAACCGAGAATGTGATATGATGAACCACTCCGGAAAGCAAAAATTGATTTTACTTGATGAAACAAGAATAAGAATTACATTATGCTTATCCTTCACCAATTAAATTGATGACAAAAAATGGATTTGGCATACTACTTATTCTCGTAGAAAGGATTAAGATAGATATAGTGTCAACTTGAGGAAGTCTTCAACGAACCACCGGTATGATTGAAACAACGAATACATTAATGTGATAACGAAGGACGAGAAATCTTGAACGAACCACCGTAAGGATTGAAAATGATCGAAGAAAAGATAAAGAAACACCGGAAAGAATTAGAGAACGAATGAACATACTTGAGAGAATTTAGATACATGAGAACGAAGAAATCACGAGCTGATAAGAGAATACTTGAATGATGCACCTGTATGATTTGGAGAATGTGAGCTGAAAGCTGAAATGAATAATATTTGAAAAGATGGTCTTCGGAGGAAAGAAATGGAAACAACTCATGAAATGCTCCGGGTGGGTGAAAAGAATTCTCACCATCAAAAACAATTCTGAGAGGATGGCCTCAAACTAGAACCACGAATCTCTGAGAGAACGGATAAGATATGGAGGAAAAACTCTTCTTCGATCTTCAAAATCTGAGAATGACGACGAGAAACACCACCAAGAATTGTTGAGGCACTCCGGAATTAAAATTAGAAAAGTTGAACCAACGATGAAAAGAATTTGAAAGATCTTGGAGAAAGACATATGACTGATGATAATCATTCTTACATCAAACTTGGAAAATATTTTGAAAATAACTCCGGAAAAATAAGAAGAGTCAGGTAAGATCCTGGGGAAAACCTGTGGGTTAGGGCCCACTCAAGAGAAACACCGTTGAACAATTACTTGAAAGGGAGATTGCACCGGTTGATTTAAATGGCTCAAAAGAGATAACATCCCTGAAATAGCTTGAACGGATTGAGAATGGAAACTTGAATCTTCTGACATATCTTCAACACTCCAGAACAAATGAATAGTGAGAAGTGAATGATAAAGAGGTGCAACGGCATGGGAAAACATTTGAAATGAGAAAAAGGATATGGTCAACACCGAAATATTGCCTTGAATCCACCGAAGAAAGATAAGAGAACAAAGAATGATAACTTGAAACTCTGCTAGTATCTTCCTGATAATCACCGGATAAGAATATTGACGGAAAAGAATGGAGATACTTCACATCAATAGGATGGATACTCGATTAAGAAATCTGAGGCCTTCAAGAAACAAGGGAGGGAGGGCGGGAAAACAAAGGCAATTTGGGACGAATGAAATGAACACCGTTGAGAAGAACTGAGATTGGATTTTGCAAATGTTGAAATGATCGGATCCACCTGAAGAGAAACACGTCGGTGAAAAGGATTGACAAGACAATCTCGATAATCAAGAAGGATTAGTATTCACATAGGAATATGAGAACACCACTTAGGAAAGGTATGGAATCAACATTTGACTTCGAAGCAACTCGAATAACACAACTCAAAACAAAAACAAAGGATTGGCTTGGAAAATAAGCCAGAACAAACATATGATAGAGATTTCGTCTGAAGTTTTCGTGGTGGGGCCTACACGGGCTCGATCGTACAACACCATCATGTACAAGGCAGTGCACATGACATACGAAGCGTCCCCGAGTCAGTATAGCCAAAGACTCTTTAAGACACAACGAGACCACTTTAAAACCAACCGTGGATAGGAAGACCACTAGACATCGAACCCCAATTTCATATCATACATCTGTCGGAAAGATATCCTAAGAGCTACTTGAATTCCCACTTATAAACTCCTGAAATTTTCCAGTTATGCAATCAGGTGTTGGGGATACATGGGAAGCATAATATCTCACCCAAAACTAGCAAATCCTACATCCAGCTGTATCCATCCTTCAACACATAACCAAGAAACCTTCGGAAATCATTTACCTCAACCTTCGAAAAGCATCCGTTATACGAGTTATGGCAATACTCCCGAACTCCCGCCCCAGTACTGGGTGGCGTCGAGGTTATCTCACCAACAACTGCATCAAAGAGATTTTCTATGTCGGCGAAACTCAGGTATTCCAGAACTGCAACGATAAAATTGTGACGACAACACCTCGGAGCTCAACTCCCCGGGACACTGCCACAACCCCTAAATGTCAGGAGGCACCAAGAACAATGTTCTCGTCACAAAACCATCGGAACAATTCCAAGATACCCGCGTGATCCTAAATTTTTTTTAGTGAAATTTGAGAAGAGAAGAGTCAAAACTCTACGTCAGGATGCCTCACCAGAGCGACGAAAGGACCGAGGAGTAAAAGAATCCTACTCTTTGATATATATAATCCTAAAAGACTCAAAACATTTTTCTAGACTCAAGAACGCCAGCGATTCGATCAAGCAGGGGGCTCCTAAAGTCGGGGAAGTCTCTGATTACCAACTTGTAACGCCCACGATGCGGCTATATCTCCCACGTGTCGAAGCACGACTTAGAGGCATAACCGCATTGTAAGCAATGTCGAAAGTGAGGTAATCTTCATACAACCCATGTAATACATAAGGGAAAGAGATACATAGTTGGCTTACAATCGCCACTTCACACAATACATGAATAAACATTACATCATCCAGATACACTCAAGGTCCGACTATGGAACCAAAATAAAAGAAGACTACCTCAAATGCTACACAGATCCCCGATCGTCCCAACTGGGCTCACTACTGATCAACTGGAAAAGGAACAACGTAACGAACACGATCTTCATCGAGCTCCTCCTTAAGCTCGGTTGTGTCACCTGCACGGTATCATTGGCACCTCCAAACTGGTTTTGGAAGTATCTATGAGTCACGGGGACTCAGCGATCTCACACCCTCGCGATCAAGACTATTTAAGCGTATAGGTAGGGAAAATGTATGAGGTGGAGCTGCAGCAAGCGACTAGCATATATAGTGGCTAACATACGCAAATGAGAGCGAGAAGAGAGAGCAAAGGCACGGTCGAACAACTATGATCAAGAAGTGATCCTAGAACAACTTACGTCAAGCATTACTCCAACACCGTGTTCACTTCCCGGACCCCGCCGAAAAGAGACCATCACGGTTACACATGCAGTTGATGCATTTTAATTAAGATAAGCTTCAGGTTTTCTACAACCGGACATTAACAAATTCCCATCTGCCCATAACCGCGGGCACGGCTTTCGAAAGTTCAAATCCCTGCAGGGGTGTCCCAACTTAGCCCATCACAAGCTCTCACGGTCAATGAAGGATATTCCTTCTCCCAGGAAGACCCGATCAGACTCGGAATCCCGGTTACAAGACATCTCGACAATGGTAAAACAAGACCAGCAAGACCACCCGCTGTGCCGACAAATCCCGATAGGAGCTGCACATATCTCGTTCTCAGGGCACACCGGATAAGCTAAGCGTACGAGAGCCAATGTAACCCAAGTTGCCAAGGAACGGCCCCGCACGGTGCTCTGCGTTGGACCAACACTTAGAGAAGCACTGGCCCGGGAGGGGGGGGGGTTAAAATAAAGATGACCCTCGAGAGAGTGACTCCCAAGGGAAAAAGTAGGTGGTGGTGAGGCCAATGGTAAAACCAAGGTTGGGCCTTGCTGGAGGAGTTTTATTCAAAGCGAACTGTCAAGGGGTTCCCATTATAACCCAACCGCGTAAGGAACGCAAAATCAAGGAACATAACACCGGTATGACGGAAACTAGGGAGGCAAGAGTGGAACTAAACACCAGGCATAACGCCGAGCCTTCCAACCTTTACCAAGTATATAGATGCATTAATTAAAATAAGAGATATTGTGATATCCCAACAAGTCCATGTTCCAACAAGGAACAAACTCCATCTTCACCTGCAACTAACAACGCTATAAGAGGGGCTGAGCAAAGCAGTAACATAGCCAAACAACGGTTTGCTAGGACAAGGTGGGTTAGAGGCTGAACATGGCAATATGGGAGGAATGGTAAAGCATGTGGTAGGTATCGCAGCAGAGGCATAGCAATGGAGCGAGCAACTAGCAAGCAAAGATAGAAGTGACCTCGAGGGTATGGTCATCTTGCCTGAAATCCCATAAGGAAGATGATAAACGGACATAGTCGAACAAATCCTCACAACACGACGTTATCGGAACCAACACGAAGAAGCAACACCGGAAAGAAGCAAAGAACAGGGTAAACAACCATCACATAAGCATGGCACGATGCGCAAACAAGTATAATGCATGTCCGGTTTTATGAGGCATGGCATGACAAAGGGCACAAAGAAAACTATAAGTTAAGTGGAGCTCAATATGCAACGAGTTGCATATTGATGGAACACCACATCAATTATTTAGTTCTCTCTCGTTTAGGTACCCAACAATATTAAATGTTGTTAAATATGGCAAGAGGTGAGGCATAACAAAACTACACCATCTAAACAATTTAAATAGGGCCGGATTTAACAAATAACGAATCCGATAAATCCCCATATGTCTTAGTAATTTATTGCAACAACAATTTTAAACATTTTAGAAGTTGTTATAATGATGCGGATGACATGAACAAGTTTATGCATTTTTTTATTAAAAGTTGACAAGAGCATTATGAAACATTTGTCACCGTGGTGGAAAGGAAAGGGGTGCCACAGCAACGATAACGAAAATGGTGCCACAACAGCGTTCCAGTTCCGGTAACTCGATTGAGATACCGATGCAAAGGAGAAGTGTGCAGATGTGTGCAAAAGATGGTGGGTCGCTCCCGGATACCGGGTGTCCCATGAGTCGACGATGGTGACAAGGAAAAGGAGGGGCAACGTGCACCGCCAATTCAAGCACGGAGCAAGCACAAGCATCTCATACATCAGAAATACATTCGTTCACGGGCGGTCGTCTCGGGGTTATACCTTCGAAGCATGCATTATCGGAGCGGTTCGAGTCAAGCGGTGTAGTCGTTCACGATCGTCGTGGGAAGTAGTGGTACTCGGCGATGGTAGAGGAAGTAGTTGTTCACGGTTCGTTGTGGGAAGTAGTCATTCTCGTGGCGACGGTAGTCGTTCACGTTCTTAGTCTCACAAGTTTCTATACATGTTCAGGGGCACGACGAGAAACTTGACGTCCACGGAGTCTTCGAGGGTCGCCGGTAGTTGTTCTCGTATCGTCGTGGTACTTGGCGATTACGGAGACGACGGAAGACTAACTTGGCGGTTCTTGTTGACCGAGTAATTGGCGTTATTTCCGGTTCGGTGATCATTTTAGGCGTCGGACGTCGAGGTCTCCGGCCGTAGTGGTACTTGGTGAATCCCAAAACGGTCTTGGCGTCTTCGCGCATAGGGGTACTTGCGCGTTTACTCCACGGTCTTGGCGGATCCACGCGATGGTAGTGGTACTCGCGAAGAGGTACTCGGTGGTCGTCGTGTAGACGTTCACGTGTCATCGGCGACACCAGGATGCATCTTGGCGGTCTCGTCTCGGTCTTCAATCCAAAACAAAGCAAGGCAAAGATTCGGGGCGGTGGTACTCGGGCAGGAGGGTTTGACTCCGGCCGGATGCGCGGAGCATCAGGGGAGGTCGCATAGGCGAGGTGGAGGAGGAGCTGCAGGGGCGGCTTGAGATAGAGGTGATGGCGCCATGGCTGCAACTGGGTCAGGGGCGATGGGGAATGGACGGAGGAGGTGGCTCACTGTTGGTGTCGTGCTGGTGGTTCTCCGGCGATGAGGTGCGCCGGGGCGGCGCTGCTGCCACCTGTAGGTGCTAGTCGTCAACGGTGACCGGCAGAGGAAGGGCTCGCTGGTGGCGCCGTTGGTGCTGTATGACGGGAGATGCGGGCGCCATGTTGGGACGACGGGGAGCAGGGGACGAAGCCGATGAAGGGGAGGCCGGAGCTGGCGCTGGCCTGCGGCGGTCGGGGCGGAGCTGCTGCACCGGCTAACGGCGACGAAGGCAAAGGTGGGGAATGGCTTGGTCGTGGCGCGGGCAGAGGGAGGAGACACGCGGAGGAGGCTAGCGGGCAGGCAGCAGCCATGCTGCACAGGGCTCCGGCTTGGGGAAGGCTTGGCGCAGGGTGAAGGTGCCATGGTAGGTGCGCTGTAGAGGGAGAGAGGGAGGCGCATGGCGGCGCTAGGAAACGATGAGGAGGGGTGCAGGGAATCGGGCTAGGGAGCGCTAGGGTTACAGTTGGGGCGCGGCTGGGCCTTGGGCCACCGGTGGGAGGGCTGCTGGAGGCCCAAGTGGCCAGCTAGGCTGGGCCTCTCTCTTCCCCCTCCAACTCTCTTTTTTTTAAACTAAAAAATGGAAAGAAACTTGGAAGAAAAGCCGAGAGGGATTGCCGTGGAGTTTGGACATGAAGTAATTTTTCTCAGAGTCACAAAAATGAGCCTGATCCACGAAAAATGGAAATGATCACGTGGGTGATGTTTGAATCGAACTCATTTGAATTTAATTCAAATGGTTTTGCATATGAAGTAGGTGATAGGGGGGTCCAAAAATGTTGAGGTTTTTGGTGGAACTCAGGAAAGTGAAGAAAGAATATATGACAAGGTTGGAGACCAAGAATTAAGATAGGAAAGGCATTGGGACATTTGCAAGTGTGTTAACGTGAATTCCGAAATAGTGGAATATTTAATATAGCTCCCTATTATTGGGTATATGTTGTAAAGAGAATCACCACGTGAATTCCCTCGGTTTAAATGGATCAAAGATCCATGCCATTTATTTAGTTGAGTTGCAAAAGATTAATGATATGATGTAATGATGACATGACAAGATGCAACACGCAAGCGAAAGACAAAGCAACACAGCGAATAACTGGAGGACACCTGGCACATCGGTCTCGGGGCATTACATAAACTCAACCGCCAAGAGCCGGGCCACTTCTTCATCAATGGCCTTGCACCGCTCTTCACTAAAATGACAAAGGAATGGCTTGACCGGTTTAATTTTTTGATCAACATTGAGAATGTGCTCAGCGAGTTCTCTCGATACACCTGGCATGTCTGAAGGTTTCCATGCGAAGATGTCCCGGCTCTCACATATGAACATGATGAGAGCACTTTCCTATTTCGGATCCATATTAGCGCTGATACTGAAATGCTTGCATGAGTCGCCAGGAACAAAATGAACCTGCTTGGTGTCATTCGCCGATTTAAACTTCAACAAATGGTCATGCTCTATCGTTGGCTTCTTCAAGGGGGTCATGTCTGCCGGGTCAACATTATCTTTATAAAACTTCAACTCCTCTGTTGTACAAACAAACTCAGCGTAAGCAGCATCTCCCTCTTCACACTCCAAGGCTACCTTCTTATTCCCGTGCACCGTGATGGTACCCTTACGACCTGGCATTTTAAGCTGCAGATAAACATAACACGGCCACGCGATAAATTTAGCGTAAGCCGGCTGTCCAAACAGGGTGTCATAAGGGCTCTTGATCTTGACCACTTCAAAAGTCAATGTCTCAGCTCTGAAATCATAGTCATCTCCGAAAGCCACTTCCAATCCTATCTTACCTACAGGATATGCCGACTTACCAGGCACCACTTCATGAAAAACAGTAGAAGACGGCTTAAGATCTTTGTCAGTCAAATTCATACGTTGAAAAGTATCATAGTAAAGGATATTGATAATTCTGCCACCATCCATGAGCACGTTTGTAAAACTTGTATCCTCAAACCTAAGGGGCAACCACCAAAGCCAATTGACCCAGATTGTCGACCCGGGGCAGGTGATCCTCACGGCCGCATATAATAGGATCTTTAGACCATCACAAGTATCAAGGGACTGTCGGCTCAACTGCGTTCACTGCCCGTTTATGAATCTTCTGGTCTCGTTTGCATAAGCTTGTGGTAAACACATGATATTGACCACTATGCAGCTGCTTCAGATTACTCTGATAACGGGACTACTGCCGCTGATTTCCTTGACTAGATTGCTGATTAAAACCACCTTGGTTACCTTGTCCCTGAAAACCGGAGCTTGAGCCGCCACCTCCAAAGCCAGGTCCGTGAGAGCCGGATCCTGACCCGCCATGAGGGCCATGATTGTTCTAGAAAAAGATAGAATTTCTATACTCCCTCATGATGAAACAATCTTTCCATAGATGACTAGACGACTTCTCTTGCATACGGTGCTTTGGGCAAGGCTGATTCATCATCGCCTCAAGGTTGAACTTTGGCCCGCCAAAATGGGGCACTGATGACTTCCGCTTACGACACTGATTATTATTCTGTGTATTGGTGTCAGCCACAAAGTCTGAACCACCTTTGGCTTTGCGCTTACCATTGTTACCTTGAGACGCCATATTGTGCTGATGCCCCTTGGCATTGTCGTTATTCTTTCCCTTGTCACCCTTATCCTCAGCAGACTTAGGGTCCTTAGTACTATAAGTGTTGGCGTATTTGACGAGAGATGCCATGAGCTCTCCCATATCATTGCAGTGGCACTTAAGCTGCCCCAGCTTCCGCTTATAGGGAAGGAACCAGAAATTCTTTTCCAACATCAGGATTGCTGAACCGGCGTTAATACTGCCTGATGAATGGATAACAGCCGAGATCTGGCGCACCCAATTGGTTGTTGATTCGCGCTCACCCTGGACAAAAGAGTCTAAATCAAGAATCGGCATAGGATGCTTGCACGTGTGTTTGGAATTCTGGATAAAACGCGTCTTCAATTCAGCCCATGACCTGATTGAGTTACAGGGCAATCCTTTCACCCAAGTGCGTGCCAGGCCATCCAACACCATGATGAAGTATTCAGCACACGTAGAATCACTGATGTCTAACATCTCCATGGTCATCTCATAGCTCTCAATCCAGGCCTGTGGGGGCTGATCCGCCGTGTAGTTAGGCACTTTGCGAGGGCCAAGCGCTCATTACGTAAAGCCGACACTAAGCACATCACACCAAGGGTTCTAGGGGTTACTCCTACCTCCACAGACACCGATGGGTAAGCCGGAGATTGTTGATGAGCCGCCAACTAAGCTGCCAGCTCAGCCTCCCGACGCGCCCTGCTCTAATCCACCAAATCCTGAGCATCATTACTAGCATGCGGCGGGTCATGCCTACGAGGCTGGTTATGGTGCTGCTCACTTCTTGAAACCACTATCGAATCAATATGCCTATGATAACTCTATCCTGGACAAGGGGTTGTGTGAATCCGATCACGGCTATTTGAATAAGCCGCCTCTTGAGCCACCGCTGTTTGAAGAAGCTCGCCGGCCCTCCGTATCTCCATCGTGGATGCAGACTTGCCTTCAACAGGGAGAGCCGCCAATCGCGTAGCTACATCAATCATATTGTCCAGAGGGTTAGAATAGTGATCGGACGATGTCGAAACATGCTGAGGCGGGGTCAAATTCAAACAAGGCGGTTCTACAACATATGGTTGAACCGTCAGTCCAGTCGTGGGCACATCAACAACCTGGTTTACCAAGGGCGGGTCACTGGTCCCTACCCCAGGTGTGTTGAAAAGGTTCCTAGCCTCAAACTCTATGGGTAGACGGGTCTGATGCCTCCTCCTCATGACGGCGTTTGAAGTGTTTTGGTCCAAGGTAAGCGGGAACGACTCTACCTGAATCCATTGTGTTGCAGTGTCCAAAGCGGCTCATTCTGTTGCCATCCTGGAATTCTTAGCATTGAACTCCTCCTTGGCTTGAGCAATCTCATCTCGCAGGTTCGCACATCCACCTTACGCTATGCCTGATTTTCTGGTGTCACCTCTGTAGCCAATAAGGTCACCAAAGCCTCCAAAAGCTCAGATAACGCTTGAGCCGGCGGGCGCGCAGAGCCGCTTGCCCCGGTCGTCGCCACAGCCGTTGAACTGGAGGTCATAGCCGCATCAGTCATTGAATTGAGCACCGGCTGTGTTCTGGCCATGCAGATCACAACCCTATTCGGCGGCTCATAGGGGTTCGAAATACTGTCGCCATCGGAATAGCCCCCAAGCCCACCATCTTGCAATTGATACATGGAATTGGTCTCGCCGGTTGAGGACTCATCACGAGAATAGATGTCCGTCTCTCCACCGGACACATATCTTTCCTCAAGATCTACTCCATGAGTAAAACCCACAAAAGCATGTTTCACGGCGGTTTGAACCTTGGAGTGATTCTTCACCGCACTTTGAGGGGTGGTTATATGATCCAATTATATTAGCATTATTGAGAGATTGCACTAGCGAAAATACGGACCCTAGGCCTCATTTTCAAGCATTGCAATACCGTTTTTGTGCCCGTTTACTATTTGCTACCTTTCTACTTTTATTTACTCATATTATAAAAATACATTTCAACCATCAATATTAGACTTTATCACCATCTCTTCGTCGAACTAGTGCACCTATACAAATTTCCATTGTATTTGGTGTGTTGGGGACATAAGAGACTTTTGTTATTTGGTTGCATGGTTGTTTGAGAGACCATCTATATCCTACGCCTCCCATGGATTGATAAACCTTAGGTCATCCACTTGATGGAAAATTGCTACTGTCCTGCAAAACTCTACGCTTGGAGGCCCAACACATGTCTACCAGAATAAAGTTGCATAGCAGACATCAAGCTCTTTTCTAGCGCTCTTGCCGGGGAGGTTAGGTAAGCAACACTCACATCCCGTCAATGAAGCTCTTTTCTGGCGCCGATGACGGGGAGGTGAGTGCATTAAGGTATATCTTTAGATCTTGCAATTGAATCTTTTAGTTTCTTGTTTTATCACTACTTTGGTTTATAAAATAAAACTACAAAAAATGTAATTGAGGTTTCATCATATTATTCATCTCTATAATGTGTTTCGTGAAAAAGGTGGAAAGGAAAGTTGTGGTCAATTGATAGAAGAAGAATTCAATAGAATGTTTTGTACAAATAATGAGCATGATTGCAATGTTGTTAGTATGAATTCTTTGAATATCCATGAAGCTGCAACGACGCCGAACATGCTGTAGCGATGCCCCCGCCGCCGACTTCCTTGTTCGTTCGCCAGAGATCCCTTTCGCTGCCCTGACTGCTCCAGCTCATTCCCGACCCTGCTGACTAGCTCGCCGTGCACGCTGTGAGCTTCTGCCTCTCCCCTCTCTCCGTTCTTGCTGCCGTTCACTGTAGCGACTGCACGGAGCTCAAATGCACACGTCGCCGCTTGAACTCGCCGCCAACGTGGTCCCCGCCATGCAACGGCTCGGCCACCTTGCTCACCACACTGCGTAGGGCCTGTAGGAGCTAACCTCACACCTGCACGTTCACCGTAGCAACGGCTTCCAGCTCGCCCGAGCTCCGGCAGCCGCCAAGGTCCCCGCCGTGATTGTCTCCGGCCACCCCGAGTCCAATCACCACCATCACTCGACGCGCCTCACTCCCAGCTACGCATAGATGCCCTCCGCCGCCCGTTTGGTCACCGGAGCGTGAAACCCGCGACCTCCATCGCGTTCGGTCGTTGCCGACGGTGAAACACCAGTGATTTGACCCAATTTGGCCAGGGATTTGACCCCCCTGGGTCACTGACATGTGGGCCCCGCCCTTGGTCAAACCTAGATTAGCACTAAACTAACCCTAATTAGTTAGTTAACTAACTCTGTCACTTACCCCTGGGTCCCACTGGTCAGGTTTGACCTGGGCTACCTGTTGACCTGCTGATGAAGTGCTGACGCAATGCTGAAGCAGTAATGGACTTTTCTAGATTTAATCTTATTCAGGAAATTCCAGAAAATAGTGTAAACTTCAAAAAATCATAGAAATTAATCTGTAACTCCAAATTGGAAAGATTTATATATGAAAAATGATCAGAAAAATACAATCTACCCATATGTACTAGTTTCATGCATGTTTAAACAACTTAACTTTGCTGTTTGGATCAAAACATGATAATGCACTTTATAAGTTCATAGTTTGACTTTAAAGTTGAACCTTGGGTTCAAAATAGCTCATACCCTTCTGGTTTTAGTTGCATTAGCTCAATCACATCATATTTCCATGTCATTATCATGCATCATAATTGTTGCATTGCATTGATTGTGTTCTTTCGTGCTTGCCGGTATTTGTCCCCTCTCAGTAGACGTGGTTCCGACGATGAGTTCGATGACACCGATGAAGAGCTATACTATCTTCAGAAGTGCCAGGCAAGCAAAACCCCCTTGTTCATTCCGATACAATCCCACTCTCTCGCTTCTACTCTCTTTTACTGCATTAGGATAACAACGATTCAACTGTTACATGTTGCGGTACTTGAATCCCTTCCTCTGCATGAACTATCATTGCCACAGTAAATAGATGAAACCCACTAGCATGAGTAGGAATTGTTTGAGGCCTGATGTGCCTACTCATTCATGCTTGTTTGTCATGCCTGCTATTGCTTCGAGTTGTGTTAGGTCTAATTCATCAGGGAGGAATTGGAAAGTTGTGAACATGTCCTACTGTTGAGAGCTGAGTGTGTGAACACGATTTGGTAAAGGTAGTGGTGAGAGGCCATGTAGGAGTACATAGTGGGTTGTCTAATTGAAACCGTCCTTAGGAACTGAGTTCTGTGTTTGTGATCCATGAACAGCTACTACCACACATTGGGATCCTTAATTGACTCTCTCGACTTATTAACCTCCCTTGTCCTCTATCCAGGAGTTGCAAGTTGTTTTCGGTGTTTGTAGTATGCTGGAGGCCGTGCACAGTGCTGACCTGAGGGGTGGGCCGTGATGTGGTAGGCATGTGGCACGATGTACTGGGACGCCCGTTTGGTGCCTCGGGAACCCTGCACACATTGTTTGGGGTCGTATGTGGAAACTTTAGTCGGACTCCCTGCGGATGGAACCTGAATAGGCGATAAACCTAGACTAGGGACTTGTGTGGTTACTCAGGTCATGTTCTAAACCCACGTCGACTTTCTCTTGAAGGCTGTCGAGCACATGTCATGTGTAAACGCTAAGTGGTGGAAACATGTGTGAAGAAGTACACCTCTGTAGGGTTATGAATGATCTATTCAAATGAAAGTGGATACTCTAAAATGTGCAAGATAAGCGTGAGTGAAATGGATGGCGTTCTCGTAGGAGACGGGAGTGGATCCATAGTGGTGCATTGATTGGTGAATATGTGGACTCGTGTGCACCAGCCCAAAAGAGTTACTTGCAGTCGTAGCTCAGGATAGCCACCGAGTCAAAGCTGGCTTGCTGCAGTTAAACTCCACCACCCCTTTTTTGATACAGATGCATATGTAGCTAGTTTTGATGTAAGTCTTGCTGGGTACATTTGTACTCACGTTTCTTAATTTATGTTTTTGCAGAGAGACTTCAGTCTCGCTAGTAGGTCCGCATGGACTTCGACGTGTAGCTTGTTACCTTAGCTACGATCTTGTACCCTTTGGAGGGTCTTGTAGATAGATAGGCTTACTAGACTTCTCTCTTTTCAGATGTCTATACTCAGACATGTTTATGCTTCCGCCTGTGCTTGTTGCTTGTATGACTTGAATGCTGGGTCATTAGACCCATGTTTGTAATATCTGGCTCTTCGGAGCCTAATGAATGAATACTTTGAGTCATAGAGTTTTGTTATGATGCCATGTTGTATTTGCACATATTGAGCATACCGTGTGTATGTTATTGAAATGCTTGGTGTGTGTGGGATGCGACAACCTAGTTGTTTATTCTTGGTAGCCTCTCTCATGGGGAAATGTCTCTTAGTGCTTCCACTGAGCCATGGTATCTTGCTACTTCTCCAGAACACATAGGCTGGCCGGCAAGTGTCCTTCTTCGTTCCTGTGTGTGTCCCTTAGAGGAAATGTCACGCGTTTTTCCTTTAAGTCCTTGTAGCTTGCTACAACTTGGTTTCATACGTTGATGACCGACACGTTCGTTGCTGGGTCATGTATGCATGTCCCTATAAGTTGGTGCCACCTTGGGTTGACGACTAGTCATGTCGGCCCGGGTTCTCTGTCATATGGATGCTAGCGACACTATCATTTACATGAGCTAAAAGGCACAAACGGTCACGCGCCAGGTAAGGTGGCACCCGTGGGAATACCGTGCGTGAGGCCACAAAGTGATAAGACGTGTTAAACTGGTCGAAGTCGAGTCTAGAAATGCTTTAGTTATATAAGGGAATTGAATGTGGAAGGGAACGTAAGGCTCTTTTTACTCCTTTACCTTATGCCCTTCTGATCTGAGTTATCCTCTTCTCTTCTACTGGGATTAAGAACTAGGCTTCTCATCTTCTATCAGGATCATATGTTACTAATCTATACACTTATAGGATTGATAGTTTCAAGCATCAGTTTAGTTTCTACCACTTCCGTATGTTCATAGCTGGCCTCAGAACTTTGATATTGTGATGTTGCATGGTCATGCCACTATTTTGCAGGATGTCTCAAAACTTTTTGTGCATTTACAGCCATTATGCTGTCCGAGTCATCCCAAGTTTCTAGATAGTCTGATGCATTTCCAACTCCCTTCTTTCCGTTCCCGGTGTTCTTTTGGGCCAGATTAACCACACTAATCAGTGTGTTGAGGTACTCCATTGCCTCGACATATATGTTGAATCTATTATTATGACCCTAGGTGTCTTACAAAACCACCCAGTAATCTAGCTCTGATTTGTTTTCCCAGTGTGATGATTCTGGCCATCATTCTCGAAAGCATCCTGTGATGCCATTTAGTTAGTAGGCATTCAATTCCTGGGTTTTTTAACCCGAGATTCACTCTACACATTCATGTTGATAGTGTTTGCTAGTTCCTTTATGATATTAGTAACCTTTGCGATAGTCCTCGAGATCTATGGTATAACCTTCTTCCAAATACTATGAACTGCTTATGGCAGGAGTTCTCTCGAACCGAGGGATCATAACAAAAGTGCTCTTGATGAGTTCTCCATTATGGCCGAGACTCTACCAGTCCTACCTTTTTGCATGGGTTATCCGGAAGAAATATATTGAGCTTGCTCGACCTACTAACCTATGCATCCACAACTCAGAAAGTTATATGTTCCTTAGAGTTGTCCCTCTTCACCTATATTCCGACCATTGTCTATCAATTGATAGTCAAGGGTATGCATGCATTTTTGTTCATCGATGCCTAGTATTCTTGTGGTCCGTCCAGTCATTCTATTCCAAAATGTCTAGGAGAAACAAACTCTAGTACCCTATCCATTTCTTGGATTGGGTCAAAGCAGTTGTATTCCGCAGATAAGAATGCCAATATGATACGTCTCCAACGTATCTATAATTTTTGATTGTTCCATGCTATTATATTATCTATTTTGGATGCTAATGGTCTTTATTTTACACTTTTATATTATTTTTGGGACTAACCTATTAACCCAAGGCATAGTGCAAATTGTTGTTTTTTTGCCTATTTCAGTGTTTCGCAGAAAAGGAATATCAAACAGAGTCCAAACGGAATGAAACCTTCGGGAGCGTGATTTTTGGAACAAACGTGATCCAGAGGACTTGGAGTGGACGTCAAGAAACGAACGAGGAGTCCATGAGGCAGGGGGCGCGCCTACCCCCTGGGCGCGCCCTCCCCCTCGTGGGCCTCTCATGGCTCAACCGACCTACTTCTTCCTGCTATATATGTTCACATACCCCAAAAACATCCAGGAGCACCACGAAACCCTATTTCCATCACCGCAACCTTCTATTCCCAAGAGATCCCATCTTGGGGCCTTTTCAGGAGCTCCGTCGGAGGGGGCATCGATCACATAGGGCCTCTACATCAACTCCATGGCCCCTCCAGTCATGTGTGAGTAGTTTACCTCAGACCTTCGGGTCCATAGTTATTAGCTAGATGGCTTCTTCTCTCTCTTCGGATCTCAATACAAAGTTCTCCTTGATCTTCTTGGAGATCTATTCGATGTAACTCTTTTTGTAGTGTGTTTGTCGAGATCCGATGAATTGTGGGTTTATGATCAAGTCTGTCTATGAACAATGTTTGATTCTTCTCTGAAATCTTTTATGCAGGATTGGTTATCTTTGCAAGTCTCTTCGAATTATCAGTTTGGTTTGGCCTACTAGATTGGTCTTTCTTGCAATGGGAGAAGTGCTTAGCTTTGGGTTCAATCTTGCGGTGCTACATGATGACAGAAAGGGAAACGACACGTATTGTATTGTTGCCATCGAGGATTAAAAGATGGGGTTTATATTATATTGTTTGAGTTTATCCCTCTACATCATGTCATCTTGCCTAATGCGTTACTCTGTGCTTATGAACTTAATACTCTAGATGCATGCTGGATAGCGGTCAATGTGTGGAGTAATAGTAGTAGATGCAGGCAGGAGTTGGTCTACTTGTCACAGACATGATGCATATATACATGATGATGCCTAGATATTCTCATAATTATTTTCTTTTCTATCAATTTCTCGATAGTAATTTGTTCACCCACCATAATACTCATGCTATCTTGAGAGAAGCCACTAGTGAAACCTATGGCCCTCGGGTCTATTTTCCATCATATAAGTTTCCAATCTATTTTACTTTGCAATCTTTACTTTCAATCTATATCATAAAAATACCAAAAAAATTATGTTATCATTATTATCTGTATCATATCTCACTCTCATAAGTGACCATGAAGGGATTGACAACCCCTTTATCACATTGGTTGGGAGGTTCTTATTTGTTTGTGTAGGTATGAGGGACTTGCGTGTGGCCTCCTACTGGATCGATACCTTGGTTCTCAAAAACTATGGGAAATACTTACGCTACTTTGCTGCATCACCCTTTCCTCTTCAAGGGAAAACCAACATAATGCTCAAGAGGTAGCAAGAAGGATTTCTGGCGCCGTTGCCGGGGAGTCTACGAACAAGTCAATACATACGAAGTACCCATCACAAACTCTTATCCCTCACATTACATTATTTGCCATTTGCCACTCGTTTTCCTCTCCCCTACTTCACCCTTGCCGTTTATTCGCCCTCTTCTCCGTTCGCCTCTTTTTCCTTCCTGCCTTCTGTGTGCTCGTTCTTTTTGCAATTTGTTGCCTTCATGTCTGAAACTGGGGAGGTTATCGTCGATAAAGATAATAATATGGAAAACTTTGATGCTATTGATGATACTCTTGAAAATTCTACTATTTAACACACTAAAAGTCTTCGGATTGGTAGCGGCAATATTATTGGGAAGGGAGTTATTCAAGATTTCTTTACTTGTGCCGATGCTTCGCCCACCATGAGAGGATCTATCCTTCATAAAACTAGTAGTATCGCGGATGCTATATCTTTGCTCATAGTTGAACTTGAAAGACAATTTTTACATATGCATCCTTCCATAAAAAGGATTTTCCTAGAATTTTCAAATATTGAGCATTCTTTTGTTAAGCGAGAAGCAACCATCTTTTTAGCTCATGAGTTCAGATTTATAATAAAAGAAGCCAATGAAATTTTTGCGCATTATAGGGTGGATGCTGGCCGTCCTCAAATAGAAGCAATCCGTTTTTATCAAGAAGACATTATGCGTTTACGATCTCTAGATCATGTTGCTTTTAATGAAAACCTTAAAAAAGGTTCCTACCGATGTTCTTGTTAATAGGATCTCTGAATTTAATGATAATTTTCCTATCCAGAACAATGGGCTAGGTTTTTCCCTTGAACAGAGGCTCATGACTTTTTGCAAAAAAGAATGCTTATAATGATGAATTGGTTGTGCAATATGAGGGGCCAAAGGAGGAACCAACACCTCCCGAGCTTGATCTTGGGGACTTTTGTTTCATTAAATTTAGCCCTTTTGATTACTTTTTATTGCCACAAAGAAAGCTTGCTTCTAAATGAAGGGAGTATGAGATGAGTTTTCGCGAT
Organism: Triticum dicoccoides; assembly: GCF_002162155.2. NCBI lineage: Eukaryota > Viridiplantae > Streptophyta > Magnoliopsida > Poales > Poaceae > Triticum > Triticum dicoccoides. The sequence goes on from NC_041382.1 coordinate 439,374,732, forward strand.
TTACCTTATCATTATCATGGTAATACCTAGATCTATCCTTGCATTTATGCCTAGCTAGGGGCGTTAAACGATAGCGGTTGTTGGGAGGCAACCCAATTTTATTTTTGTTTCTTGCTTTTTGATTCTGTTTAGTAACAAATAATTCATATGTCCTTTGTTTATATATGGTTTTATGCTTTTAATTAGTGTTTGTGCCCAGTAGAACCTTTGGGAAGACTTGGGGAAAGTCTTTGCGATCTTGCTGTAAAAAACAGAAACTTTAGGGCTCACGAGATTTGCTGCCATTTTTTTACTGAAGATCTATATTTAGTTAATTATTTTTTAAGATGATTAATAGATAAATTACTCCGGTACAGAAATTTATTTAGAATTTTTGGGATTCCGGAAGTATTCAAAACCTACAGATTACTACAGACTGTTCTGTTTTTGACAGATTCTGTTTTTCTTGTGTTGTTTGCTTATTTTGATGAATCTATGGCTAGTAATAGAGTTTATGAACCATAGAAAAACTGGAATACAGTAGGTTTAATACCAATATAAATAAAGAATGAGTTCATTATAGTACATTGATGTGGTGGTTTGTTTTCTATTACTAACGGAGCTCACGAGATATTCTTTTAAGTTTTGTGTTGTGAAGTTTTCAAGTTTTGGGTAAAGATTTGATGGATTATGGAACAAGGAGTGGCAAGAGACTAAGCTTGGGGATGCCCAAGGCACCCCAAGGTAAAATCCAAGGACAACCAAAATCCTAAGCTTGGGGATGCCCCGGAAGGCATCCCCTCTTTCATATTCGTCCATCGGTAACTTTACTTGGAGCTATATTTTTATTTGCCACATGATATGTGTTTTTCTTGGAGCGTTTTGTATGATTTGAGTTTTTGCCTTTTAGTTTACCACAATCATACTTGCTGTACACACCTTCTGGGAGAGACACACAGGAATTGGAATTTATTAGAATAATCTATGTGCTTCACTTATATCTTTTAGTTGGATAGTTTTTGCTATAGTGCTTCGCTTATATATTTTAGAGCACGGCGGTGGTTCTATTTTATAGAAATAATTGATCTCTCATGCTTCACTTATATCATTTTGAGAGTATTTTAGAACAGCATGGTAATTTACTTTGGTTATAAATTTTAAATGCTAAGAGAAGTTGAATGCTTGATAGTTGTTTTGAGATATAAAGGTGGTAATATTAGAGGTGTGCTAGTTGAGTAATTGTGAAATTGATGAATACTTGTATTGAAGTTGGCAAGTCCCGTAGCATGCACGTATGGTAAATGTTGTGTGACAAATTTGAAGCATGGGGTGTTCTTTGATTGCTTTCCTTATGAGTGGCGGTCGGGGACGAGCAATGGTTTTTTCCTACCAATCTACCCCCCTAGGAGCATGCGCATAGTGCTTGGTTTCGATGACTTGTAGATTTTTGCAATAAGTATGTGAGTTCTTTATGACTAATCTTGAGTCCATGGATTATACGCACTCTCACCCTACCATCATTGCTAGCCTCTTCGGTACCGTGCATTGCCCTTTCTCACCTTGAGAGTTGGTGCAAACTTCGCCGGTGCATCCATACCCCGTGATATGATAGGCTCTATCACACATTAGCCTCCTTATATCTTCCTGAAAACAGCCACCATAGCTACCTATTATGGCATTTCCATAGCCATTCCAAGATATATTGCCATGCAAATTTCCACCGTTCCATTTATTATGGCACGCATCATCATTGTCATATTGCTTTGCATGATCATGTAGTTGACATCGTATTTGTGGCAATGCCACCATGCTTAATTTTTCATACATGACACTCTTGATTCATCGCAATCCCGGTACACCGCCAGAGGGCATTCACATAGAGTCATATTTTGTTCTAAGTATCGAGTTGTAATCCTTGAGTTGTAAGTAAATAAAAGTGTGATGATCATCATTAGAGCATTGTCCCATGTGAGGAAATGATGATGGAGATTATGTTTCCCCCACAAGTCGGGATGAGACTCTGCACGAAAAAAAAGGCCATAAAATAGTGCCAAACAAAAAAAGAGAGAAAAAGAGAGAAGGGACAATGTTACTATCATTTTTCCACACTTGTGCTTCAAAGTAGCACCATGATCTTCACGATAGAGAGTCTCTTATTTTGTCACTTTCATCTACTAGTGGGAATTTTTCATTATAAGAACTTGGCTTGTATATTCCAATGATGGGCTTCCTCAAATGCCCTAGGTCTTTGTGAAAAAGCAAGTTGGATGCACACCCATTTAGTTTCTTTGATGAGCTTTCATATATTTATAGCTCTAGTGCATTCGTTGCATGGCAATCCCTACTCCTTGCATTGACATCAATCGGTGGGCATCTCCATAGCCCATTGATTAGCCACGTCAATGTGAGACTTCCTCCCTTTTTGTCTTCTCACACAACCTCATCATATTCTATTCCACCCATAGTGCTATGTCCATGGATCACGCTCATATATTGCGTAAAAGTTGAAAGAGTTGGAAAAGGCTAAGTATGAAACAATTGATTGGCTTGTCATCGGGGTTGTGCATGATGAGAGCATTTTGTGTGACAAAAATGAAGCATGGCCAAACTATATGATTTTGTAGGGATAAGTTTCCTTGGCTATGTTATTTAGATAAGACATAATTGCTTGATTAGCATACTTGGAGTATTACTATTTTTATGTCAACAATAACCTTTTATCTTGAATCTTTGGATCTGAACATTCATGCCACAATAGAGAGAAATACATTGAAGAACATGCTAGAAAGCATTCCACATCAAAAAATCTATTTTTTATCATTTACCTACTCGAGGACGAGCAGGAATTAAGCTTGGGGATGCTTGATACGTCTCCAACGTATCTATAATTTCTGATTGTTCCATGCTATTATATTATCTGTTTTGGATGTTAATGGGCTTTATTTTACACTTTTATATTATTCTTGGGACTAACCTATTAACCCAAGGCCCAGTGCAAATTGTTGTTTTTTGCCTATTCCAGTGTTTCGCGGAAAAGGAATATCAAAGGAGTCCAAACGGAATGAAACCTTCCGGAGCGTGATTTTTGGAACAAACGTGATCCAGAGGACTTGGAGTGGACATCAAGAAACGAACGAGGAGTCCACGAGGCAGGGGCATGCCTACCCCCCTGGGCGCGCCCTCCCCCTCGTGGGCCCCTCGTGGATCAACCGACCTACTTCTTCCTCCTATATATATTCACATACCCCGAAATTATCCAAGAGCACCAAGAAACCCTATTTCCACCACCGCAACCTTTTGTACCCAAGAGATTCCATCTTGGGGCCTTTTACGGAGCTCCGTTGGAGGGGGCATCGATCACAGAAGGCCTCTACATCAACTCCATGGCCCTCCGGTGATGTCTTCTTCTCTATCTTTGTATCTCAATACAAACTTCTCCTCGATCTTCGGGTCCATAGTAATTAGCTAAATGTCTTCTTCTCTATCTTTGTATCTCAATACAAACTTCTCCTCGATCTATTCGGTGTAACTCTTTTTGCGCTGTGTTTGTCGAGATCCGATGAATTGTGGGTTTATGATCAAGTCTATCTATGAACAATATTGTATTCTTCTCTGAAATCTTTTATGCATGATTGGTTATCTTTGCAAGTCTCTTCGAATTATCAGTTTGGTTTGGCCTACTAGATTGATCATTCTTGCAATGGGAGAAGTGCTTAGCTTTGGGTTCAATCATGCGGTACTCGATCCCAGTGACAGAAAGGGAAATGACACGTATTGTATTATTGCCATCGAGGATAAAAATATGGGTTTTATATCATATTGCTTGAGTTTATCCCTCTACATCATGTCATCTTGCCTAATGCGTTACTCTGTTCTTATGTACTTAATACTCTAGATGCATGCTGGATAGCGGTCGATGTGTGGAGTAATAGTAGTAGATGCAGGCGGCAGGCGGTCTACTTGTCATAGACGTGATGCCTATATACACGATCATGCCTAGATATTCTCATAATTATTCACTTTTCTATCAATTGCTCGATAGTAATTTGTACACCCACCATAATACTTATGCTATCTTGAGAGAAGCCACTAGTGAAACCTATGGCCCCCGGGTCTATTTTCCATTATAGAAGTTTCCAATCTATTTTACTTCGCAATCTTTACTTTCAATCTATATCATAAAAATAACAAAAATATTTATCTTATCATTATTATCTCTATCAGATCTCACTCTCGTAGGTGACCATGAAGGGATTGACAACTCCTTTATCGCATTGATTCCGAGGTTCTTATTTATTTGTGTAGGTACAAGGGACTTGCGTGTGGCCTCCTACTAGATTGATACCTTAGTTCTCAAAAATTGAGGGAAATACTTACACTACTTTGCTGCATCACCCTTTTCTCTTCAAGGGAAAACCAACGCAGTGCTCAAGAGGTAGCACAATCTAGCTTCTAATATGGTCTACCCTGGAGTATTGACATCTTATGTCAAGAATGTCATGGGAATTGCACAACCTCTTATGAATTCTTGATGTAGTGATACTTCTTGCCATCATTATTCATTCCTCGGTCACGTGTTGTCACAACCGGAATGCAGACAAGTGAACCGTGATGTGTGAAATCAATACTCCTTGCAACCCCGTTGCTTGGTAGCTAATGGACAATAATTTCATTCTTAGCGAGTTGGTTATTGAATTATCATTCTAAGATTGACCGTGTTACCTCGTCCATTTTCCCTGGTGCACTCTTCGATCAAGAGCTAAGATGGTGAAAATCCTTGCTCATGTGATCACATCATCTTGCCTAAAAAGAAAGATTGTTCTCGAGCTTAATAAAATGTCGGTGGTTCGTGATTTGCCAAATATCTTCTTGGAAGTATCACCAGGTTGTCCCCTGAGCGATATTGTTGAGTTCGTGATCAAGTTGGTTTTCCAATAAACCACTCCTTCTCCAAGAATCTGTATTGGATAACCTGAGCTAGTTGGTTAAGCCAAACAACAATTTGGAGAGTTGGAAGATAAAATTTTGTCCAACTTAGTTCATCTCTAAGGGATATCTTCTGTGTGTGTGTTGAAGAAAGATGATATATTCATCAATTGGTCCTCATGATCAGTTATTGGATCTGTTGCCTTGTCCAAACTTTGATTTGAGTGTGGGCTATCCTCAAATCAAATCAGAACCAACGATGTTCGTCATGTTGTCTTACTCGTGGTTGTTTCCTCGAGCATACGCCATTGCATCTTTTGGTCTGACCAATGCTATCACCTTGTTCACATAGTCGTGGAATTCCATCTATATGGAAATCTCGATGAATTATTATTGAGCCCATCAGCAACATAATTATCATCTCCATGATTATGTTGAACATTAAAGCTAGTGTTGGAAACTTTTGTAAGCATTAACTTCACATCCCGTTCATGAAGTATATGCTTGGTGTAAGAAGTGATTCTCCCCAAGTTCACGTGCATTAGGTGTAAGTTTCCGCCGTGGATTCGAGAAAGATTGTTTTGCTTCCTCTAGAATCATCCCAAGTCAGTCATGCACATGTGCAAAGTATTATGTTGGTTGGATACTTGCAACCTTCATTCTATATGTGTCCCTAGCACACCAAGCCACTAACTAATTTGTTCAAGGAGAAGAAGTTCCTTCATAAGAGTTAATCATATGACTTATGCAAGGACTTTGTTATCCGTAATGATGGTTCCCAACCAGTACTCGGTAGTGTTTTGTTGTAAGACTACCATGTGGTCAGGCTTGTCTGGGACAACATGTTCACATGTGTGTAGAAGAGCTAGCTCATGCTTTGGAGCTTGCTACAATAGTTCATCTCCGGAGAATCTTGCAACGTCATCTCGTCGATTTGTGTTGCAACCTTTCCTTTTCAGACATTGTCTGAATTATCCTGTTACCAACCAGATTTGAATCTCAGGAAGATATGATCGTTGGAACTTCTTCCAAGAACTATGATATAGGTTCCAGTGAATGGACGCACCTAGCTGGAAGCACTATTATCGTAGTATCTTAATTAAGCCATTTGGTCACTTCCCATGAGGATTTCGCATGACTTATTCTAGAAGTTGTTCCTTATGGATTTTGTGTTCCTGAAGTCCGACCTTTACTTGATGGCCATGTTGATGCTTTTTAGGCATGACCATGGTAGCTAGAACATCAAGGAGAACATTAGAAGCGCAGTTCTAAATGTCTCTCGGTCGGTCATCCGTATTTTGTTTCCTTGGCGTTGCTAAGGTAAAATCTGAGAAAGTGTTTGTCTTCCTTGCATCTGCGTCATCCATCACCGTTCATCATGGTAGTATGAAGTGTTACCAGCTTCTTTAGCACACATGTTGATAAAACCCTGATGAGTAAGGAAATGCTCAAGTTCTTGAGAGCACGCTCAGTCACTTGGTTATATCCTCGGCATCATCTGGAATGTGTTCTCCGCTTGCTAAGTTGTCTTATAACTCTAGTTTTCTTTCCAAACCGAGTATGTCATTTCTTCGAACTCCTTCAAACAATCGTTTGTGATTTTCCTTAGGCTGGTTTAGAGAGAGTTTCAACGATTTCTATGTCAAAAGTAATTCTTTTTGCCACTCAAGGGAATATTTCTACGAGTCACCTCCCTCAAGGTGTCCCATTATGGAATCATGGAAATTATCTCCTCGCTACTTTGAAACCATGCACCATCCTACTCAAGCATGGAATTGTTGCCTACCAACTAGAACCTTTGTCATCGGATATTTTTCCATCCCTCTGATGTGTGTTTTGAGTCTCAACTCAAGAGGTGTTTTATGTCTCAACCCATGAGTTGATCCAAAGTTGCTCGATCTTTGTGAAGATCGATTCCTGTAGAGTTTTTTTTTCTGTCGTCCTGTGTTGGAGAAAGATCTTGAAAGCAAGGATGTCAAGATCAACATGATGCAAGCAATCAACGTTCTTACGGAGTGCAATATGGAACGTGAAGGTTGTGGTGGCTTTGTGTCCCCTCTGTCTTCTTACCTCACATCTTGAATCTCGGGACGAGATTCTTGTTTAGTGGGGCTGAGTTGTCACAACCATAGAATTTGTTTGCAGATAGTTGCATAAGCATCCATGAATCATGTCTAAATTTATTTGTAAGTTGAAATGGGGATTGACCAAACCCTAGCACCAAATGGAATTCAACTAGGTTCAATTTAAAAATATGTTCAATGAACCCAAAATGCATTCAGAAAAGTTCATCATTTTTGAAATGGTTGAGTACCTCTGCCAAAAATGGTGAACATTTTCTAGGTCATTTTTGGATTTTTGAATTAACTCATATTGTATTTGAATTGGAGCTATTAATTCCTATAAAATATTTGGAAGCTCCAAATATTCTGAAACTTGGTGAGGGCTTCTGGTTTAAATCAGATAGTGGCCACAAAAGTTTTCAGAATTTTATAAAGTGATTTGGTGTCTAAACTAAATCAGAAACAAACTGCAAAATTAGAAAACATAAACAACTAATAAAAGAGAGAGAGAGAGAGAAGGCCACTTGGCCACTTACCTGACAGCCTACCTGGTGTTCCACTACTGTGCTAGGCCCAGCCAGTCACCGCACCGTCTTCAACCTCCTGCCAGTAGGAAAGCGGGCGTGTGCCCAACGTGCGCACGCACGTGCGAGGCCACCTCCAGCTCGCCTGCTTGCGCTGGACGCCTCCCGTGACGCCATGCCCTCCCCCTCGACCCCTGCACCTCTCCTCTCTCTCCCTCGAGCGCTCTCCCCTCCTCAGCCTCTCTTCCACGTGACCACCTAGCATGCACGTCGCTGGCACTCATTGTTGCCATAGCAACAGCCACCCCCGTGCCCCTCTAACATGACCATGGGCTCCGCCCCCATCGTCTACGCCTCCTCGATGACTTACACGACGCTGGACGTGCTGCAACGACGCCCCCGCTGTTGACTTCCTTATTCGGTCGCCGGAGATCCCTTTCACTGCCCGACTACTCCAGCTCATCCCTGACCCCGCTGACTAGCTCGCCGTGACTGTTGTGAACTTCTGCCTCTCCTCAGCCTCTCCGTTCTCACTACTGTTCACCATAGCGACTGCATGGAGCTCAACCGCACGCGTCGCCGCCTGAACTCGCCACTGACGTGGTCCCAGCCATGCAATGGCTCAGCCACCTTCTCCACCTTGCTCACCGCACCGCGTAGGGCTTGTAGGAGCTAACCTCACGCATGCCCGTTCACCGTAGCGATGGCTTCGAGCTCGCCCCAGCTCCGGCAGCCGCCAAGGTCGCCATCGTCATCTCTGGCCACCCCGAGTCCAACCACCACTCGACGCGGCTCACTCCGAGCTATGCGTAGATGCCCTTCGCCACACATTTGGTCGCCGGAGTGCAAAACCCGCATCCTCCGCCGTGTTCGGTCATTATCGGCAGCTAAACGCCGGCGATTTGACCCGGTTTGACCAGGGATTTGACCCCCTTGGGTCACTGACATGTGGGCCATGCCCCTGGTCAAACCTAGATCAGCACTAAACTAACCATAATTAGCTAATTAACCAACTGTGTCACTGACCAATGGGTCCCACTGGTCAGGTTTGACATGGCCGCCTGTTGACCTGCTGATGAAGTGCTGACACAGTAATGGACTTTTCTAGATTTAATCTTATTCAGGAATTTCCAGAAAATAGTGTAAACTTCAAAAAAATCATAGAAATTAATATGTAACTCTAGATGGAAAGATTTATATATGAAAAATGATCAGAAAAATCTAATATATCCATCTGTACTAGTTTCATGCATGTTTAAACAACTTAACTTTGCTGTTTGGATCAAAACATGATAATGCACTTTATAAGTTCATAGTTTGACTTTAAACTGAAACCTTGGGTTCAATATAGCTCAAACCCTTATGATTTTAGTTGCAATAGCTCAATCACAGCATATTGCCATGTCATTATCGTGCATCATAATTGTTGCATTGCATTGATTGTGTTCTTCCTTGTTTGCCGGTATTTGTCCCCTCTCAGTAGACGTGGTTCCGACGATGAGTTCGATGACACCGATGAAGTGCTATACTATTTTCAGAAGTGCCAGGCAAGCAAATCCCCCTTGTTCATTCTGATACAATCCAACTCTCTCACTTCTGCTCTCTTTTACTGCATTAGGACAAAAATGATTCAACTGTTACAGGTTGCCGTAGTTGAACCCCTTCCTCTGCATGACATGTCATTGCCATAGTAAATAGATGAAACCCACTAGCATGAGTAGGATTTGTTTGAGCCCTGATGTGCCTACTCATTCATGCTTGTTTGTCATGCCTGCTATTGCTTAAAGTTGTGTCAGGTCTGATTCATCGAGGATGAATTGGAAAGGTGTGAACATGTCCTACTGTTGAGAGCTGAGTGTGTGAACACGATTTGGTAAAGGTAGCGGTGAGAGGCCATGTAGGAGTACATGGTGGGTTGTCTCTGTCGGCGTTCTCGGAATGGGGGTCCCCAAACTTGCCTGCCTGGCCCGTGGCGTGGCTGGGCTGGCAGGTCTGTATGGCCCATCTTCATTGACAAGGCATTCAAGACCCTCGCGAGGGGCCAAGCCTAGCAAGGCGGACGACGCAAGACCTCCTCAGGAGTGGCCTCGCCAAGCAGGCTCGCTAGGGGTGGAGAGATCAAGGCAGGGCAAACCTCGCGAGGTCCTCGTGATGTAAGCCATGACAATCGAGACCAGGCGGGTGCCAGGCGGGCGCCACCACGCGCAATGTCCTTGCTTACTCTTTGGTGCCAAGGGGGCAAGTGCACACGCGGAGTACCGAGGCATCAAGCAAAGGTTTCCATATTGGTGCAACCAGACCAAGACCAGAAGGACGGAAAGACAGAGGTCACCATGGAGCCGAAGACAGCGTCATCACCAGAACCTTTGGCGGGCGAAGACCACCTTTTGTCAGGATAACTTGTACTAGTTGTCCCCTTTCGAATTGGCCATTGTTGGTTCGCTTCCCGCTCAATATTTGGGGAGAGTACCAGGGCCTATATAAGTAGAACTAGCCACCACAGTAGGGGGATCGGATCGAGATCAGATCGAAAGGCATCGCACCCACACAAGTTCACCAAGCACAAGAACACCTCAACCTCAGGAGGCTGTTTTTCCCCTTGTACTGTTCATCATCAGCCCAAGAGGCAATCCACCACCACCACACTAGAGTAGGGTATTACACCACAACGGTGGCATGAACCAGTATAAATCTTGTGTCTTTCTGTGCTGTGAGTTCGTCGAGTTTGTCTGTGAGATCTTAGCGAGCTAGGGTGTGGATCGATAGGGAGAACACCTTCGTGCGCACCCCAGTGTTCGAACCTCAAGGGTTTTGCCGGAACCCGTGATCCAACATTTGGCGCGCCAGGTAGGGGTGCACCGTAGCTTCTCTTCCGTCGATCTGCACTCCGTCGACACCGTGCTTTGCCCACATGGCAGGCGCCCTGCGGCCGACTCCGACGGCCAGCATTGACGACGGGGCCAGGGGCCCCGAGCCCTGGCCCCCGCCATGCGGCAGGTGCAGTGGCCCCCCAAGTTCAAGCCGGAGATGCTGCCGTGCTACGACAGCGGGGCAGACCCATCAGCTTTCCTTCTGGCGTACGAGGAGGCCGTCCTCGAAGCCGGGGGTGATGACAAGGTCATGGCCAACTAGCTCCCGTTGGCCCTCGCCGGTGAGCCCCGCGCCTGGCTTCTCAACCTTCTCGGATCCATGGTGGCATCTTGGGAGCAGCTCCGTGACCTCTTCACTGCGTGCTACGCAACAAAGGCGCACCACACGGTCGCGGCCCTACTAGGCGGCTCGCAGGCGCCGCCTTATGAGTGCCACATCAAGTCGTTCCTCCGCCAGATCGGCGCCGCTTCCACGCGCTCGGGGGCTCCGCTGGGCTGGGCCGTGCTTGAGGCCGACCTCACCTTCAGCTTAGAAGACCACCCTGTCACCACCACCGGCTCGGGCATGCTTCCGATGCTCTGCACGCCCACCATCTGCAATGTGGCCGTCACCAAGACCCTCATCGACGGCGGCGCTGGCCACAACTTGCTCTCCATGGAGGCCTTCAGCCTTCTTCACGTGCCGCTCGAGCGACTCAGCCTCAGCAAGCCTTTCTCAGGAGTTGGTGGTGGCGCTGCTCGCTCCCTGGGCAGATCCGCCTTCCGGTCACCTTTGGCACGCGCGACAACTACCGCACCGAGCTGGTCGACTTCGACATCGCCCGCATCGGCCTTCCGTACAACGCCATCCTCGGGTACCCAACTCTGGCCCAGTTCATGGCGGCGACTCATCCAGTCTACAACCTCATGAAAACGCCAGGAAGCAAAGGTGTCCTCACCATCAAGGGGGACACCAAGGAGGCCGTGACGGTGCTCAAACTTGCCTTCAGGACCGCTGTGGCGGCGCAGCCCATTGGCGCCGGTGCTCCCGAGGCCAAGGAGGCCGCACCAACCAAGAAGAAGAAGTTGTTCACCCAAGACAAGGTAGAGACAAAGTAGGTGCCAGTCGACGGGGACCGCTCCTCAGGAGCCACCTTCACCATAGGTGTCCGCCTCAACCCCAGCCAAGAGGAAGCATTGGTAAAGTTCTTGCGCATGAACAAGGACATATTCGCATGGGAGCCAAATCAGCTGGTGGGGGTCCTGAGAGAGGTGATTTAGCACCACTTAAGGGTGTGCCCCACTGTGCGCCCTGTGAAGCAGCGAGCAAGGTGGCAGTCCACAGAGAAGCAGGCCTTCATCGTCCAACAGACCCGCAAGTTGGAGGCGGCGGGTGCCGTTCGTGAGGTTAGGTACCCTGAATGGCTAGCGAACCCAGGCATGGTGCCGAAGAAAGTTGGGAACGAGCGAATGTGTGCCAACTTCACCAACCTCAAGAAGGCGTGCCCTCAAGATCCGTTCCCTCTCCCGCGCATCAACCAGATCGTCGACTCCACCCCTGAGTGCGACCTACTATGCTTCCTGGATGCGTTCTCAGGATATCACCAAATCAAGATGGCGGTGGAAGATGTAGAGAAGACAGCCTTCCTGACCCCATGTGGGGTGTACTACTACACCTGTATGCCCTTCGAACTGCGCAACGCGGGTGCGACCTTTCATTGGCTGATGCACATCCCTTTAGGCCAACAGCTCCGGAGGAACACGGAGGCCTACATCAACGACATTGTGGTGAAGTCTCGGGAGGCGAGAACTTTGATCCAAGACCTGGAGGAGACCTTCGAAAGCCTGCACCAGGTGAACTTGCGGCTTAACCCGGAAAAGTGTGTTTTCGGTGTCCCTTCCAGCAAGGTGCCGGGATTCCTCATGTCACACAGAGGGATCGAGGCGAGCCCGGAGAAGATCAAGGCCATTGAGGGCATGAGCCCGCCGCAGACCCTCAAGGAAATGCAGAAGGTGGCTGGTCGGGTGACTGCATTGGGGCACTTCATCTCCAAGCTGGGAGAGCGCGCCTTACCCTTTTTCAAGCTGATGAAGTAGAAGGGCCCGTTCGAGTGGACTATGGAGGCCGACCGAGCCTTCCAAGACTTCAAGAGATACCTGACCAGCCCACCGGTGTTGGTGGCGCCACGGCCTCTCGAGCCTCTGGTACTTTACCTTGCCGCCATCCCATACTCTGCCAGCGCTGCGCTAGTGGTGGTTCGAGAGGAGCACCAGGCCAAGAGTGCATGCACCAAGCTACGTCGCCAGCCAAGGTGACGCAAGACCAGGAAGGCGTAACAAAAGCCATAGCGGCAGCAACAGAAGACCAAGCTCGGCAGGATGACACCATAGAGATTCCTGCAAGCGACCATGCGCCAAGGGTCCCGCCACCTCAGGAGGCACCCTAGCTTGCACAAGACGCGAGCCTCACCAACATGCTGGTCCTCGTCGAGCACCCGGTGTACTTCATTAGCATGCTGCTGCGGGACGTGAGGGCATGCTATCCCATGCCTTAGAAGCTCCTGCTTGCGCTCCTGGTGGCCTTGCGCAAGTTGCAACACTACTTCCAGGGCCACCCCATCAAAGTCGTCTCGTCCTACCCATTGGAGAGGGTGCTTAGGAGCCCCAACTCTGCTGCAAGGGTCGCCGAGTGGAACATCAATCTGCAGGCATTCCAGTTGGAGTTCAGCACCACCAGGGTCATCAAGGGAGCCGCACTCGCTGACTTCATGGCGGAATGGACAGATGCCCCGGCGCTGGAAGCAGGCGAGGACCGGTCCACCTCGCCAGGAAGTGAGGCGCCAGACGGATGGGTCATGTATTTCGATGGTGCCTTCGTGCACCAGGGTGCGGGGGCTGGAGCGGTACTCATGTCACCCACGCAGGACAAGCTCTACTACATTGTGCAGCTCTGCTTTCAGCAGGGCGAGAAGGTCTCCAACAACATCGCAGAATACGAAGGCCTCGTAGCTGGCCTGAAGGCCGCGGCAGCTCTAGGGGTGAAGCACCTCACCATTAGGGGCGACTCACAGCTCCTCGTCAACTTCTCCAACAAAGTGTACGAGCCAAAGGACGAGCATATGGAGGAGTACCTCGCAGAAGTACGTAAGATGGAAAACTAGTTCCTAGGCATGGAGGTGTAGCATGTGCCCCGTGGCACCAACAAGGAAGCCGACGACATTGCTAGGAGGGCATCCAAGCGGCAGCCCCAAGAGCCTGGCGTCTTCAAGGAGCGGCTCTTCAAGCTGTCAGCGATGCCACCACTTTCAAGCACGGCACGGCCTCACGAGGAGCTCCCACAACCGCCTGCGACGGGAGCCCCAGCTTGTGGCCCAACCTCAGGGGCTCGCTTGATCTAGGAACTCGAGCCTCAAGAGGGATGTTGGACCAAGGAATTCAAGGAATATCTGATGCAAGGGGCACTACTGGAGAAGGAAGAGGACGCAGAGTGCGTGGCCCGGCAAGCCACGACATACTGCATCCAGGACTGTGAGTTGTACAGGAAGCGACCAAATGATGTTTCGTTGCGTTGCATTCCCAGGGATCAGGGGAAGGAGTTGCTAATTGACATACACGGCAGGGACTACGGACACCACTCGTCATCCCGGACTCTCGTCGGCAAGGTGTTCCGCAGTGGATTCTACTGGCCCATGGCGCTCAACGACGCAGCTGAGCTGGTGAAGTCCTGCGAAGCTTGCCAGTTCCAGGCCAAGCAGATCCATCAGCCAGCCCAGGGCCTCCAGACAATACCGCTCACATGGTCGTTCGCGGTCTGGTTCCACGGTCAAGTTCATCAAGGGCCTCGTGAGCCGTTTCGGGGTTCCCAACCGCATCATCACCGACAACGGCTCGCGGTTCACCAGCAACCTCTCCAAAACATACTGTGCTAACCTTGGAACGCAGATCTGCTACGCTTCAGTGATGCACCCCAGGAGCAATGGCCAGGCTGAACGCGCCAACGCAGAGGTCCTGAGAGGCCTCAGGACCAGGACCTTCAAGAATAAGCTCGAGGCCTACGGCTGGGGCTGGCACGATGAGCTCCAGTCCATGTTGTGGTCCATCCGCACCACCGCCACTAAGCCAACGGGTGAGACCCCATTCTTCCTTGTCTACGGAGCCGAAGCGGTCCTCCCACACGAGGTCAAGCATCGCTCCGCACGGGTCCTGGCATTTGATAAAACGCAGCAGGACGCCACTGTGGGGACCCCGACTCATAAGTCGTGATCACAAAATGCACGTGTACAGTGATCCCAGAGATCAATGCTCACTGAACACACAGAAGCTGAATAACAAGAGTCTTACAACCATACATACCGTATTACACAAGTAGGACCATTATGGTCAAGTCTTGAGTATAACATCGCAGCGGAAATCTTCGTCGATAACTTGGGCCCATGCCATCTGCCTTAACCCTACAGGCATTCTAACTAGGAAGCATCCTAGCTCGCATGTTCGTCACCGAGGTACTCTTCTTCATATTATGTTCTTTCATGCCTGGCCAATAAAATAACCAGTGGCAAGCAAATGAGTACTTTGAATGTACTCGCAAGCAACCCAAGGGTGAGAACAGAATAATTATGCAAGGCACTACTGCTAATTTGGCATTTTTGCGGAAAGCTAGTTTTTCTCATGCAAGTATGCTCAACATTTATGAAGGATATGAATGCGTCTGCAACAAGTATCAGGAGGTTACAGACATCAACATCGGGATAGAGTTGTGAACAACTCATACTCAAGCTCATCGTGACTTCCTCACGAATCACGTCAACAGATTTACCAAACCGTGTTGTTTGTCAGAAACATATGGACGTAGTCTAAGCAGCACCACCCAACTGTCCTTGACCGTGGACACGACTATTCGAATAGTTTTACACTCTGCAGAGGTTGCACACTTTACCCACAAGATCCGGGGAACTTCCGTGTCATCCACGACCCGCGGTACCTCAAGTACCCGGGGTAAGCACCCGATCACTATCTTTCCCTAGACGACACTAACAAGGAGTCCACTCGTTGTTCCATATCCTCTCGATATACATCATACGAGACTCACTTGAGATCATAACATCCGAGAGGGGACACAACGGTGTATCCGGTGCCCTGTGAAAACAGTCATGGCCGCCCTACCTGGCACGACCCCGTCCCGAGAGAGCGCACCAACAACTCTCCCGTCACTAGTAATGTGGGCTCCAAGCTAGTATCGGCCTAGGTAATCAATAATGCCCTTTCCCATATAAGGGTAGAGTGGTTGCGCATGTAAGGTTGGGACAGTCGACAAATCTTAAATCTAATCTGTCTCTGTAAACAACACTTTTATCGAGCCTCGGTACACTACTTCTCCACCAAGTAGTGACCTAGTTCATCATCATCTCCCAGGGGCATTAGTGGCACCCACTGGGCTATTTACAAGTATGTCAAACCACACTTGTTTCTTTCCATGCATAACCCTGACCCACTTTGCGTAGCCATTAACTATAGCATATTTCTACAACCCACCAACACAACTCTAAGCAAGGGTAGAGTCATGAAAAATGCAAGTATCAATGCAGTATGCAACGGAGACAAGCCTAGCAAGGTTGCCATTCAAGGTATATCATGCACTCAGTGAAACAATGAAAATGCCATCATGATGTAAAATGGTTCATCATGGTCAAAGGCCTGCTTGCCTGGTTCATCAGAGTCTTGAGATCTTCTGGTCCTTCTCCAAGTACTCCGTCTACTTCGGCAACTAACGTCGGAAACAATCACAATAAGCAACACAACAAGGCAAGAATAAATGTGCTCTAAAAAGATGAAATTGACTTTTATTGGATACCTCTGGTCATATGAGGAATGACCAAAGTGATTTCATTGGAAGTGGATCAATGGGTATTTCTAAACATTTTGATATGATGGAATCAAGGGGTTTATGGAATTGCAAGAAGTGTACAAAAACATATTTTTGAAAAATGAGCAAAGGCACCCATTTAACAAAGGATGATTTTAGAAGCATCTAGGAATTGGTTTCACTGGATTTGGAGTTGAAATGATTTTCCTATGAATTTGCAAAGTTGACAAATATGTAGAAATAGACCATTATTTGAGGTGATACAGAAAGTATTAGTAAAAATGTTCAAAAACTAAGTTTTGAACTTATATACACCTAGGATTTCGAATCATGGAATTTGGATCAAAAATGGGCTCTTTGTGATTTTCTAAAGTTTATCAAAGAAATGGAAAAATAGGATTTGCTAAATATTTGTGAAAGAAATATTTCTGTAAAAATGTGCAAGTAGCACCATGTGGTAGGGAATGAATTTAGAAACTACTAGAAATTTGAATCATCAAATTTGGAGTTAATTTGAATTGTTTATGGATTTTTTAAGTTGACTGGAAAAAGAAAAAGGAAATAAGGTTTTAACCTTATCCTGCGCACGGGGCGGCAGATAGGCCGTGGCCCGGCCCAGCCGAATGGCCGCATGGGGTGACCGAGGCGACGCCGAAGGCACCCACGCGAAGTGCGCCTTCACCGCGGGGACGCGAGAGGGGGCGAACCCGCCTCCACTTGCCAGCGTGGCCCGGTGGCTGGGCCACTGACGAGCGGGGCCCTCCTGCAGGGCCTTCGTCTTCCTCTTCCTCCCGCGCACTTGCCTGGCCAAGGGAGCAGAGAGCCCCGACGGCGACTGCCGGCGCTACGGAGCACCTCCGGCGACGCCCTGGCTATGGATGAGCTCGGCGTCGAGCGCCGCATCCATTCGTGTATGCCATGGCTGTCGAGGATGGTCGAGGCGACGGCGGCTTGGATGCCGGCGGACGGTGGCGTCGGGCGAGATTGGGCACGGCGCTATGGTGCGTCCTCGGACGAGGGAAAGAGCGTGGGAGCTACGCCTTGCTCAGGGGAGCCTGCGGGTGGAGAGAGGAGAGGGAGAAGAGCTCGGGCTCGGCTGAATTTAGGTGGAGGCCGGCGGCTTGGCTCCGGCCTTGGAGGTGGATGGAGGGCTCGGGGAGAGGTTTGGCTTCGTCCCGTGGGTCTCTGGGTGGGAGAGAGGGCGAGTGGTGAGGAGAGGAGGGCTCGGGGAGACCCTTAAATAGGCGGGCGACGGTCCACCGAGGACTCGTGCGCCGGCGAGCTCGTTGCCGTCACCATGGGTCACAGGAGCTCGTCGCGGTGTGTCTGGGGCATTCCTGGATTCGGTCCAGAGCTAGGGGAGAGAAGAGAGAGAGGAGGGGGGCCAGGGGCACCGCGCGTGTGAGCTTGCTCACTGGAGCTCTCGGGCGGCCGGTGCGCGTGCGAGCAGGGGCAGGAGAGAGAGAGGGAGGAGGGAGCCGACCAGTTGCCGTGTCCCGGACGTCGAGGCGTCTCGTCGGGTGCGCTAGGGAGGCCCGAGGTGGCGGAGGTGCTTGGCAGGGGGCGGCTACAGTGCGGGAGCGCACTGTTGTGCGCTCCAGAGCATGCAAATGGCCGGCATGCCATTTTTTGGCAAAGTGGGCACGGCTAAGCATGTCTGGTAGCTCTAGGGAGGAGTAAATAATATGGGAAAGCCTTGGATGCCTTGGGTGGCCACTGGAGTGAGGAGGGAGGTGAGGAAGAGGGGTGCAAGGGCTGTCCAGAGGGGTAAAAGAGGTGGTTGCACCCCTCAATTATTGATCTAAGATGCATCCATTGCTACTGGAGGTAGAAGAGGTCTAGGAGGGGCTGTGGTAAAAAGTGGAGGCCATGGAGAAGAGTGGAAGAGGTCGAAACAGGGGTTTCAGTAAAATGGCAGAAGGTGTTTGATGCTGGTTTGGGCAAGAAAATTAATTCCACTTGACATGAGAATTAACAGGATGGAATGGCACATAGAAGTAGGATGTTCCACCAAGTTTGAGCTCATTTGGGCAGAGTAGCCAATGTAACTTTGGTAAACCCTAGAAATCAACAGAAATGGCTTTACCAAGATTTAGTCATGCAAATCTATTCTCCTTGATGCACCACTTGGTGTAGTGTCATCATTTGAGGTTATGAACATGTCCACAAAAGTTGAGATCAACAGGAGAAAGTTGCCAATGTAGAGTTGTTCAAATTTGGTTCTGAACAGGAAGGGTTTTAGGGCACTTTGAGCAAGGTAACATTCTCTCCAACTTGTGCCATTTGGTATAGATTAATAATTAGACCATTTGATCATGTTCACAAGGTTTGAGAACATTTGGACATGTTTGGCAATGTAAAGTTGCTCAAACTTCAAAATGGACAGAAATGGTTTTGGGGAGATTTCATGGGGTTATACTATTCTCCATGACATGATACTTGGCAAGATCATCAAACATGTCATATGTGACATGCTAGAATTTTCTTGGAATTTTTGGGGAATATTTCCTTTGTAAATATTTCAAAAGCTTGAAATATCCAGAAAGGGTTTTTGAGGGATTTGACCAATATTTTGAACATGACCATGTGTTGAAACTCTTATATATGGGAAATATATGCCCCCTGAGTTTCCCTAAGTTTTCTCAAATATCTTTGAAATAATAAAATAAATTTTCCCTATTAAAGACCATTTCTGGCCTTAAGAAAAAGCTTTTAAATAAAATAGAAAAATAACTTTTAAAATTATATTTTTGTGGTTTCTGGGTATCCTATATCTAATAGGAGTCAAACATATTTTTGGAACGATTTTTACTGCCCTAAATTAAGTACTTGCAGTACAAATCTTAATTCAGGGGTTTTTGGAAAATTAATTTTTGAAAATACTTTTTGGCCGAATTATTTTTGTAAGAAAATACTATATTGCTCTATACACATGGCATGATCATTGGTTCAAGAGTTTGGAGCAAGGAGATGAAGTATAGGAGTTGGAGGATTTATTTGATTTTTAGAGCACTTGCAAACAACAGACAAAATCCAAACAAGGCAAGGTCCAAAACACTCAAAAGTTTTTGTCAAACCATATTTTATCATGATTTATTAGCTTAAGTGTTGTGGCATGAAAATCAGGGTGTGACAAACCTACCCCCCTTACAAGAATCTCGTCCCCGAGATTCCGAGACTAGGCGCGGAAAGGAATACGGAAACTTGAGTTTGGGGTAGTCTTCACGTCCTCATACTGCTTCTGCTTCCGTCTGGTGCTCCATTAAGCCTTGAAGTACTCGATGGCATGGCTTCGTGTTTGTCGTCCTGCTTGATCCAGATTGCAATTGGGATCTCTCGCGTAGGTCATATTGGGCTGGAGGTCAATGTCCTTGTAGAGACCGGGCTAGTTAGGAAGTTGGAAACGTTTCCGGAGTTGTGTCATGTGGAAATATTATGCACAGTGGGTAACTCAAGTGGTAACTCCAGCTGGTAGCCGTCTACTTTTCGTCTCGTAGTGATCTCGAAGAGGGCCGATGAATCTTGGTGTGGGTTTCCTTGTCATGGAAATGCTTGGTCCCATTGAGAGAAGCGGCTTGCAGATACACCTGGTCTTCAACGCGGACGTTTATTTCTTGGCGATGGTGGTTGGTATAGTTCTTCCTCCTTGGCATGGCGGTCTTCAAATGTTTCTTCACCAGCTCAGTGATTCTTTTTCTGTCTTCGGGTAGACAAGTATGTTACCAAAATAAGGATGACAACTATCTTGTCTAAGTACTCCATGAAAACTTTGTTCACGGGGTACATAAAGTAGGCTGGGGGTATTGGTGGTGGTCACGGTTGAGTATGGTCCGAGGTGTTCTCGATTTAGAGTCAAGACCTATGGTAATGACCCGACCATGTTGTGGCTTAGTAGGGCTTAAGGGTTTCAAGGATTCTAGTGTGTGAGTGAACATTTGTCACCTCATCCTTAAGCACGGTTCCTGAGATGCCGGTTGTTCTATCTAGTCCTTTAAACAAATAACCTTATACCAACGAAAGCATCAACTCTTGTGCTATATTAGGATGATAATGTGCTCGTTCACTATGTCCACTAGTTCCATAATGAGCCCAGTGATATGCAAGGTTACGGAGGCTTAACTGGTTCTCTTGCAATTCTATGGGTTAAGCACATGGTTAAGGACTCGAGCTGGGGTATCTCATGAAGTCTCGAAGGGTCTAAGAATGGGTTTCTAGTCTGGGGGCTTAAACATGACTCTACGGGGTTTTACTTGGTCGAGGAGGCTGTAGAAAAGTTCTTCAGTGCTAGTTGGTCGCCGAAGTAGACTCCTTGGTGCATCTTGTCTTGCTGGTCTTCAGTTGAGGAGAGAGATGAGAGGGATAAGTAGCATAAAGGGGGATGCCTAAAGGGGGTTCTATAGTGCAGGTGCAAACAAACAAGTGCCAAAAAGGGCCAATCAAAGGAAAACAAGGAAGGTAATATAGTCGCGTACTTGATGCCTAGGGCAAAAGTGCGACTTATATCAAAACACAATCAAATAAAAACAAGCAACACACAGCCATGGTTCTATTCGAACCATCATACGGACTCGACTGCGCATAGGGGGTACACGACTCATCCTACCCTAGGGGTTCTCGGACTCAGTAATCGTGCCTTGAGCCTCGTGCAGTATTCTGGGTTTTCCTCAGGTGTTGCTACGTCTCTTGTAGTTGTTCGATGAAACGATCTAGGTTGAGCCTGAAGATTCTTCAACAACTTCTTTCCTGTTGAAGTGATGGGGTGAAGGTGGCTCCTCATAGCAGGCATTGACTCGGTCTTCTGTTGTCTTCTTATTCATGATGATCCCATTTTGTCTTCTAAGGCGTCGATGGTACTAGGTAGGTAATCCTTTATGCAATGACATTAACAAGGCATAGTAGAGATCCAACATGTCGGTTACGTTGATGACAACATCGACACCAAGAGCGGGGGATGAAGAGAACCGTTTTCCTGCTCACTATAGTGAGGCGGACCAAATGGCGAGGTTCTCATCCACCGGTGGTTGCCGACACAACAACGGTAGTGACAGGGTTACTCTATTAGCGATGTATATCATGATCTTGCATATCCTATGCCATGATCATTATAGGCAAACATTGCATCATCCTGGGTAAATTCAAAGGTGTCACCGTCCTCTGGGTCTTTATGTCCTGATTCTTCAAAGGCGTATCTTCTGTTGGCATCGTCTTGCTGTGGTGTTGCCAATCTTGTGTTCAGAAGAGGTGGGTGAGTGTTTGGCAAGATGTAATCCTTCTAGGCTACCTACGAGGATTACAAGGAATCCCGTGGTCAAGGGCTTGAGGGTGCTAACGACCGTTTGCAATAGTTTTGAAGGGAAGAGATCGATAGGGAAAGTATACCTTAGCTTTTAAAAAAACTGAGAAGGGAAGAGAAGTATAGATAGTTTTGAAAACTAGTAATAGTTTTTGAAATAGTTTTACCCTAACTAATGACCATGCTAACTAAGGCTTCCTACAGTCAGGATGGCTCTGATACCAGCTCTGTGGGGACCCCGACTCATAAGTCGTGATCACCGAATGCACGTGTATAGTGATCCCAGAGATCAATGCTCACTGAACACACAGAAGCTGAATAACAAGAGTCTTACATCCATACATACCGTATTACACAAGTAGGACCATTATGGTCAAGTCTTGAGTATAACATCGCAGCGGAAATCTTCGTCGATAACTTGGGCCCATGCCATCTGCCTTAACCCTACAGGCATTCTGACTGGGAAGCGTCCTAGCTCGCATGTTCGTCACCGAGGTACTCTTCTTCATATTATGTTCTTTCATGCTTGGCCAATAAAATAACCAGTTGCAAGCCAATGAGTACTTTGAATGTACTCGCAAGCAACCCAAGGGTGATAACAGAATAATTATGCACGACACTACTGCTAATTTGGCATTTTTGCGGAAAGCTAGTTTTTCTCATGCAAGTATGATCAACATTTATCAAGGATACGAATGCGTCTGCAACAAGTATCAGGAGGTTACAGACATCAACATCGGGATAGAGTTGTGAACAACTCATAGTCAAGCTCATCGTGACTTCCTCACGAATCACGTCAACAGATTTACCAAACCGTGTTGTTTGTCAGAAACATATGGACGTAGTCTAAGCAGCACCACCCAACTGTCCTTGACCATGGACATGGCTATTGGAATAGTTTTACACTCTGCAGAGGTTGCACACTTTACCCACAAGATCCGGGGAACTTTCGTGTCATCCACGACCCGCGGTACCTCAAGTACCCGGGGTAAGCACCCGATCACTATCTTTGCCTAGACGACACTAACAAGGAGTCCACTTGTTGTTCCATATCCTCTCGATATACATCATACGAGACTCACTCGAGATCGTAACATCTGAGAGGGGACACAACGGTGTATCCGGTGCCCTGTGAAAATAGTCATGGCCGCTCTACCTGGCACAACCCCGTCCCGAGAGAGCGCACCAACAACTCTCCCGTCACTAGTAATGTGGGCTCTAAGCTAGTATCGGCCTAGGTAATCAATAATTCCCTTTCCCATATAAGGGTAGAGTGGTTGCGCATGTAAGGTTGGGACAGTCGACAAATCTTAAATCTAATCCGTCTGTGTAAACAACACTTTTATCGAGCCTCGGTACACTACTTCTCCACCAAGTAGTGACCTAGTTCATCATCATCTCCCAGGGGCATTAGTGGCACCCACTGGGCTATTTGCAAGTATGTCAAACCACCCTTGTTTCTTTCCATGCATAACCCTGACCCACTTTGCGTAGCCATTAACTATAGCATATTTCTACAACCCACCAACACAACTCTAAGCAAGGGTAGAGTCATGAAAAATGCAAGTATCAATGGAGTATGCAACGGAGACAAGCCTAGCAAGGTTGCCATTCAAGGTATATCATGCACTCGGTGAAACAACGAAAATGCCATCATGATGTAAAATGGTTCATCATGGTCAAAGGGCTGCTTGCCTGGTTCATCAGAGTCTTGAGATCTTCTGGTCCTTCTCCAAGTACTCCGTCTACTTCAGCAACTAACGTCGGAAACAATCACAATAAGCAACACAACAGGGCAAGAATAAATGTGCTCTAAAAAGATGAAGTTGACTTTTATTGGATACCTCTGGTCATATGAGGAATGACCAAAGTGATTTTATTGGAAGTGGATCAATGGGTATTTCTAAACATTTTGATATGATGGAATGAAGGGGTTTATGGAATTGCAAGAAGTGTACAGAAACATATTTTTGAAAAATGAGCAAAGGCACCCATTTAACAAAGGATGATTTTAGAAGCATCTAGGAATTGGTTTCACTGGATTTGGAGTTGAAATGATTTTCCTATGAATTTGCAAAGTTGACAAATATGAAGAAATAGACCATTATTTGAGGTGATACAGAAAGTATTAGTAAAAATGTTCAAAAACTAAGTTTTGAACTTATAGACACCTAGGATTTTGAATCATGGAATTTGGATGAAAAATGGGCTCTCTATGATTTTCTAAAGTTTATCAAAGAAATGGAAAAATAGGATTTGCTAAATATTTGTCAAAGAAATATTTCTGTAAAAATGTGCAAGTAGCACCATGTGGTAGGAAATGAATTTAGAAACTACTAGAAATTTGAATCATCAAATTTGGAGTTAATTTGAATTGTTTATGGATTTTTGAAGTTGACGGGAAACAGAAAAAGGAAATAAGGTTTTAACCTTATCCTGCGCACGGGGCGGCAGATAGGCCGTGGCCCGGCCCAACCAAATGGCTGCACGGGGTGACCGAGGCGACGTCGAAGGCGCCCACGTGAAGTGCGCCTTCACCGCGGGGACGCGAGAGGGGGCGAACCCGCCTCCACTTGCCAGCGTGGCCCGGTGGCTGGGCCACTGACGAGCGGGGCCCGCCTGCAGGGCCTACGTCTTCCTCTTCCTCCCGCGCACTTGCCTGGCCGAGGGAGCAGAGAGCCCCGACGGCGACTGCCGGCGCTACGGAGCACCTCCAGCAATGCCCTGGCTATGGATGAGCTCAGCGTCGAGCGCCGCATCCATTCATGTATGCCATGGCTGCCGGGGATGGTCGAGGCGACAGCGGCTTGGATGCCGGCGGACGGTGGCGTCGGGCGAGATTGGGCACGGCGCTACGGTGCGTCCTCGGATGAGGGAAAGAGCTTGGGAGCTCCGCCTTGCTCAGGGGAGCCTGCTGGTGGAGAGAGGAGAGGGAGAAGAGCTCGGGCTCGGCTGAATTTAGGTGGAGGCCGGCGGCTCGGCTCCGGCCTTGGAGGTGGATGGAGGGCTCGGGGAGAGGTTTGGCTTCGTCCTATGGGTCTCTGGGAGGGAGAGAGGGCGAGTGGTGAGGAGAGGAGGGCTTGGGAAGACCCTTAAATAGGCGGGCGATGGTCCACCGAGGACTCGTGCACCGGCGAGCTCTTTGCCGTCACCACGGGTCACAGGAGCTCGTCGCGGTGTGTCTGGGGCGTTCCTGGATTCGGTCCAGAGCTAGGGGAGAGAAGAGAGAGAGAGAGCAGGGGGGGGCCAGGGGCACCACGCGTGTGAGCTCGCTCACTAGAGCTCTCGGGCGGCCGATGCCCGTGCGAGAAGGGGCATGAGAGAGAGAGGGAGGAGGGAGCCGACCAGTTGCCATATCCCGGACGCCGAGGCATCTCGTCGGGCACGCTAGGGAGGCCCGAGGTGGCCAGAGGTGCTTGGCAGGGGGCGGCTACAGTGCGGGAGCGCACTGTAGTGCGCTCCAGAGCGTGCAAATGGCCGGCATGCCATTTTTTTGGCGAAGTGGGCACGGCTAAGCATGTCTGGTAGCTCTAGGGAGGAGTAAATAATATGGGGAAAGCCTTGGATGCCTTGGGTGGCCACCGGAGTGAGGAGGGAGGTGAGGAAGAGGGGTGCAAGGGCTGTCTAGAGGGGTAAAAGAGGTGGTTTCACCCCTCAATTATTGATCTGAGATGCAGCCATTGCTACTGGCGGTAGAAGAGGTCTAGGAGGGGCTGTGGTAAAAAGTGGAGGCCATGGAGAAGAGTGGAATAGGTCAAAACAGGGGTTTCAGTAAAATGGCAGAAGGTGTTTGATGCTGGTTTGGGCAAGAAAATTAATTCCACTTGACATGAGAATTAATAGGATGGAATGGCACATAGAAGTAGGATGTTCCACCATGTTTGAGCTCATTTGGGCAAAGTAGCCAATGTAGCTTTGGTAAACCCTAGAAATCAACAGAAATGGCTTTACCAAGATTTAGTCATGCAAATCTATTCTCCTTGATGCACCACTTGGTGTAGTGTCATCATTTGAGGTTATGAACATGTCCACAAATTTTGAGATCAAAAGGAGAAAATTGCCAATGTAGAGTTGTTCAAATTTGGTTCTGAATAGGAAGGGTTTTGGGGAACTTTGAGCAAGATAACATTCTCTCCAACTTCTGCCATTTGGTCTAGATGAATAATTAGACCATTTGAGCATGTTCACAAGGTTTCAGAACATTTGGACATGTTTGGCAATGTAAAGTTGCTCAAACTTCAAAATGGACAGAAATGGTTTTGGGGAGATTTCATGGGGTTATACTCTTCTCCATGACATGATACTTGGCAAGATCATCAAACATGTCATATGTGACATGCTAGAAGTTTCTTGGAATTTTTGGGGAATATTACCTTTGTAAATGTTTCAAAAGCTTGCAATATCCAGAAAGGGTTTTTGAGGGATTTCAACAATATTTTGAACATGACCATGTGTTGAAACTCTTATATATGGGAAATATATGCCCCCTGAGTTTCCCTATTTTTTCTCAAATATCTTTGAAACAATAAAATAATTTTTCCCTATTAAAGACCATTTCTGGCCTTATGAAAAAGCTTTTAAATAAAATAGGAAAATAACTTTGAAAATTATATCTTTGTGGTTTCTTGGTATCCTATATCTAATACGAGTCAAACATATTTTTGGAAAGATTTTTACTGCCCTGAATTAAGTACTTGCAGTACAAATCTTAATTCAGGGGTTTTTGGAAAACTAATTTTTGAAAATACTTTTTGGCCAAATTATTTTTGTAAGAAAATACTATATTGCTCTATACACATGGCATGATCATTGGTTCAAGAGTTTGGAGCAAGCAGATGAAGTATAGGAGTTGGGGGATTTATTTGATTTTTAGAGCACTTGCAAACAACAGACAAAATCCAAACAAGGCAAGGTCCAAAACACTCAAAAGTTTTTGTCAAACCACATTTTATCATGATTTATTAGCTTAAGTGTTGTGGCATGAAAATCAGGGTGTGACATCCACGCGGGGGATGGACCTCGTACTGGGGGAGGAACGACGCCGCGAAGCTGCACTGAGGACGGCAAGGTACCAGCAGGTGCTGCGGCGATACCACTGCCGCAACATCCTCTCCAGGACGCTCGAGGCAGGCGACCTCGTCCTGAGTCGGGTCCTCTCCAGGGAAGGGTTGCACAAGCTCTCACCATGTGGGAGGGTCCGTTCAGGGTTGTCCATATCTCCAGGCCTGGCGCCGCGCGCCTGGAGACACCGGACGGGGTGCGCATCCAGAAGGTCTGGAACATCCAGCACCTTTGGAAGTTCTACCCATGAAGCAAGGCCCACTGCCTGTGAAGCAAGGCCCGGTGCCTGTGAAGAAAGGCCGAGCGCCTGTGAAACAAAGCCCAGTGCTTGTGAAGAAAGGCCCAGTGCTTGTGAAGAAGGCCCGGTGCCTCTGAAGAATCGTCACCTATGACACTCTACGTAATAATGATTGGGTCTGTACACGCCCCAGAGTCTCCGGAGAGCCTCCCTCGGGCCTCGGGGGCTCCCTCCCATGCCTAGTGGCAGCACTTAGCTCCGCGCTGGTGAGAAGACGTCGAAGACTAGACTAGGTGCCGGACGCGGCTTTTCATTTGCTTTCTGTAGTTGGCTCGTCTTCTCTTAATCGAAGTTTGCTTCTGGTGTTCCTTGCTGATTTGGTTTCGTCGCCTGTTGCTGCCTTTTGCAAATCCAGTTCGCTTGTGTTCTCTCTCTCGCATACCTCGCGAGGGGGCTAGGCAGGTGCCTTCGTGAGGGTTTCTTCCTCCTGCGTTGGTCCTTCTCTCTGCCTTCGGTCAGCTTTTTCACGAGGCACCCCCGTTCGAGCCCAACCGGCACATCTCTCCTAATCCGTGCCCCTCGAGTACCACGATATGAAGCGCTGGGTCAAGGCTCGGGTGAACAATAAGTCTCCTAGCGAGCTTCCTAACAATTTTTTTGCAGTTCCTGAGCAACCACTAAGCCAAGACGGGCACGAGGAGACAAGTGCGTCATGAAGAAGAGGCTGCCCCGAACGCGCCAGGCTAAGATATCTCCGCACGAAATAACGACACGACACCGAAATAACAAGCATAGCGTAATGATTGAGGAATCATAGTTTGATACGCGCCCCTCCGGGCCCATACTAGTTTCATTTTGATGCAGGAAAGAAAAGGGGAACAAAACAAAACCAACATTGTAGTGAACCACGGGGGTAGGCCTCCAGCGACCTCCCGAGCTTAGCCGGATCCCTCCTTGCGCTTCAAGAAGGCACGGCAGCGAGATGACCCGCTACCACCTTTGAAGCGGGCGCGGCGGCGGGGCGGCTGGTCGTAGCCGCCACTGCTGGAACTTTCGCAAAGAGAAGAGCCACCGTAGCTAGTTGAGGCGCGGGCGGTGGGCTCACCCTCGTCGCGGCCATCGCCAAGACCGAGCACCTCCTTGCCGTCATTCGTCTCGGGGCAACACCCGGCGCGACGACCATCTTCCCCAAACACCCTCACATAGAGAGTCGCATCACCGTCATACTTGAAGTGGAGTGTGGACCGCCTGCCCAGGCCAGAGCTATGTTGCCCACGGCGGAGACTTCAACCGCGACCCAGCAAGCCCGGCAGCAGCAGCCGTCTGCCTGCAGCCAGAGCCCGCTAGGACCAGAGGCCGACAGCTCGTCGACGAAGAAGTGCAGAAGCCGAAGCCAGTTGCCGGCTGGATCCACCGACCATACAACAAACTCCGGCAGCACCTCCGCCGAGTGGAAGCGTGGCCGGGGAGGCCGCGCAACCACGACGCGTCTCACCTCATCAACGGGGCTGCCGCGGCCAGAGCGACCTCCACCACGTGGAGCGGCGCCACCCCGGGAGCGGGGGGCCACGGCGGGAGTCGTGGTGTGCTTGCGGGGATGGCCGCGTCCGCGCTTGGGCGCCGGGGAGCCGGGCCCCTCACGAGGGGCCTTTCCTTTCTCCGCGGTGGAGAACCTCTTCGACGACGCCATTGGAGTCGGTGGTGGAGCAGAGGAAGAAGAAGCAGACGGAATGGGAAGAAGTGGGGGACGGGGGCTCCGCCCCCTTCCTCATTTATAACAGGAGAAGGCCAACCAACGCCCCCCACGATCACAGGTAATGATGGTTTTCCCTTGCATGTCGCAGGGACTTGTCAAGTCGTGCAGTTGCTGAGGCAGTGTGGGGAAGCGGAGACGCCCATGTCCAACAAATAGCCACGCGGTAACCGAGGTCGCAGTCTTTTGGGGCCCGCGGTGTTCCGCGCTTGACCTTTTTGGCTTCGCCTCGAAGCCAAGCCCGAGCGCACCTTGGGCCCGGGGACTACTATCGGTGTTCTGCGAAAGGGGGTCCCCAGACTTGCCTGCCTACGGCTCGCGGCGTGGCTGGGCTGGCAGGTCTGTATGGCCCATCTTCATCAGCAAGGCATTCAAGACCCTCGCAAGGGGCTAAGCCTCGCGAGGCAGACGACGCAAGACCTCCTTAGGAACGGCCTCGCCAGGCAGGCTCACGAGGGGCGGAGAGATCAAGGCAGGGCAAACCTCACGAGGTCCTTGTGACATGAGCCATGACGATCGAGACCAGGCAGGCGCCAGGCGGGCGCTAGCATGCAGTGTCCTTGCTTCCTCTTTGGTGCCAAGGGGGCAAGCGCATGCGCGTAGTACCGAGGCATCAAGCAAAGGTTTCCATATTGGTGCAACGAGACCAAGACCAGAAGGACGGCAGGACGGAGGTCGCCATGGAGCCCAAGACGGTGTCATCACCAGAACCTTTGGCAGGCGAAGACCACCTTTTGTCACGATAACTTGTACTAGTTGTCCCCTTTCGAATTGTCCGTTGTTGGCTCCCTTCCCGCTCAATATTTGGGGAGAGGACTAGGGCCTATATAAGTAGAACTAGCCACCACGGTAGGTGGGTCGGATCGAGATCAGATCGAAAGGCATCCCACCCACACAAGTTCAGCAAGCACAAGAACACCTCAACCTCAGGAGGTTGTTCTTCCCCTTGTACTGCTCATCATCAGCCCAAGAGGCAATCCACCACCACACTGGAGTAGGGTATTACACCACAATAGTGGCCTGAACCAGTATAAATCTTGTGTCTTTTTGTGTTGTGAGTTCGTCGAGTTTGTCCATGAGATCTTAGCAAGCTAGGGCGTGGATCGATAGAGAGAAAACCTTCACGCGCACCCAAGTGTCGAACCTCAAGGGTTTTACCGGAACCCGTGATCCGACAGTCTCATTGAAACCGCCCTCAGGAACTGACTTCTGTGTTTGTGATCCTTGAATAGCTACTACCACACATTGGGATCCTTAATTGACTCTCTCGACTTATTAATCGCCCATGTCTTCTGTCCAGGAGTTGCAAGTAGTTTCTGGTGTTTGTAGTATGCTAGAGGTCATGTGCAACACTGACCCGAGGGGTGGGCTGTGATGTGGTAGGCACATGGCACGGTGTACCGGGCCGCCCATTTGGTGCCTCGGGAACCCTGCACAAAACGTTCGGGGTCATATGTGGAAACTTCGGCCGGACACCTTGCTGATGGAACCTGAATAGGCGATAAACCTGGACTAGGTACTTGTGTGGTTAGTCAGGTCATGGTCTACACCCATGTCAGCTTTTGCTTGAAGTCTGCCGAGCACATGTCGTGGAAACATGTGTGAAGAAGTACACCCCTACAGGGTTATAAATGATCTGTTTGAATAGCCGCGTCCGCGATAAAGGATATCTGGGTTGCCTGTACAGTTCATAGAAAAGTGAAAGTGGATACTCTAAAATACACAAGATAAGCATGAGTGCTATTGATGGCGTTCTCGTAGGGAGATTGGAGCGGATCCATAGTGGTGTATTGATTGGTGAATATGTGGACTCGTGTGCGCTACCCCAAAAGAGTTATAGCAGTCGTAGCTCAGGATAGCCACCCAGTCAAAGCTGGCTTGCTGCAGTTAAACTCCACCACACCTTTGTTGCTATTGATGCATATGTAGCTAGCGTTGGTGTTCTGGGAACGGGGGTCCCCAGACTTGCCTGCCTGCGGCCCACGGCGTGTCGGAGCTAGCGGGCCGTACGACCCATCTTCACCAACAAAGCATCCAAGACCATCACGAGGGAACAAGCCTCGCGAGGCGGATGACGCAAGACCTCCTCTGGAGTGGCCTAGCTAGGCATGCTCACGAGGCTCTCGTGACGTGAGCGATGACGATCGACACCAGGTGGGCGCCAACGCGCGCAGCGTCCTTGTTTCCCCTTTGGTGCAAAAGGGGCAAGCGCGGCCGCGGAGTACCGAGGCATCATGCAAAGGTTGCCATTCTGGTGCAACAAGACCAAGACCATGGACTGCAAGATGGAGGTCATCGTGGAGCCCAAGACGACGTCACCACCAGAGCATTGTGCAGGCGAAGACCGCTTTTGTCAGGATAGCTTGTACTAGTTGTCCCCCTTCAAATTAGCCTGCCATTGTTGGCTCCCTTCCCGCTCGATATTTTGGAAGAGGACCAGGGACTCTATAAATAGGACTAGCCACCACCTTAGAGGGGACGGATCATTCAGACCACCCCCACACTCCACAAGCTCACACGCGCAAGAACACCTCAACCTCAGGAGGCTGTTCTTCCCTTGTATTGTTCATCATCAGCCCGAGAGGCAATCCACCACCACCACACTGGAGTAGGGTATTACACCACAGTGGTGGCCCAAACCAGTATAAACCCCATGTCTTTCTGTGTTGTGAGTTTGTCAAGTTCGTCCGCGAGATCTAGTGAGCTAGAGCATTGATCGGTAGGAGGGAAAGACTTCGTGCGCACCCTAGTGTTCGAACCTTAAGGGTTAGCCGGAGCCCCACACCCGACATTTGGCGCGCCAGGTAGGGGTGCGCCGTAGCTTCCTTTCTGTCGCTCCGTCGTCTCCATGGCGGACGGTCGCCGTGCTCGAGCTGAGCATCGGGCTTCCCTCACCGCCCGCGTCGCTCAGACTGCTCCCGTCGGCGGGCCACCTTGTCGTTCTCCTTCCCCTGCTGCAGGACGGCCGCACCGCTACTCCATCACTCACCCCTACTGGTTCTTCGTCTCACATGCACCACGCTCCAATGGAGGCCCGGGCTGCGCTCATCGCGGCGAACGAGCTCCTGCGTTACCGCCCCGTCGACGAGCTCTATGAGGAGTGGCTCGACCGTGTCACCGAGCTTGTCCGTGCCGCAGGGGGCTCTCCGGCGCCGTCCCACTCTCTACCTCCCCCTCAACCAGCCACGGGCGACGGGGCTCATGGCATGCCTCCACCGCCTCCACCCCCAAGACGATGCCTTGGCACCAAGGCACGCGCCTCCGCGGCGTGATCCACCGCGCCCGGCGCCCGCGCGTGAAGAAAGGAGCTGCCAAGAAATCCCGCGGCCACGAGAAGCTACACCGGCGCTCCCCGCGCCACCTCGTCAAGACCGCGTGCCGCCTGCAGTGGCGCAGTGCGGACCTCGCCAAGACCAAGCTGCGCCTCTGAAGCGGGCCCCAATGACCACGGCGGGCTGCCGTGCCTTCACCCCCGAGCTGCGTAGGCAAGTTCAAGCCAGATCTGCCTCGTCGATACAACGACACTGCAGACCCCGCAAAGTTCCTGCAGCTCTATGAGCTGAGCATCGAAGCGGCCAACGGTGACGAAAAAGTTATGGTGAATTGGTTTCCCATGGCTCTCAAGGATGGGCTCACTCCTGGCTCCTGAACGTGCAACATGGCTCGATCTCCTCTTGGGTCGAGATGCGCGACCGCTTCGTCGCCAACTTCCAGGGCACTCGTGACCGCCCACCGGCCGCGAGCGATCTACGCCGCACCAAGAAACAGCCAGGAGAGACCCTCCAGAAGTACATCCAGCGCTTCAACAGCACCCGCCTCAAGATTCCCAAGGTCACGGACGAGGCCATCATCTCCGTGTTTTCCGACGGCATCCGTGACGTCAAGATGAAGGAAGAGCTGGCTATCCATGAGGAGCTTTGCACATCTCAAGAGATGTTAAACCTGGCGACCAAGTGCGCAAGAGCTGAGGAGGGGCGCCTCTCTCTCCTTGAGCTGCCAGCTGCAGGAGTGGAGGAGAAGAAGGCCAAGGCCAAGGACGTGAAACACAAAGAGGCAGTGGTGCTCGCAGCGGAGCACAACACCAAGCGAAGCAGAGATCAGCCCGAGTCGTCCAAGAACGGTCGTCCATTCTGCGCCTTCCACAACCTGAACACCACAACACCAGCGACTGTCAAGAGCTCAAAGGCATACGGGAAGGACACTTCGGTCGACGCCCCGAGCACAACGACCGGGGCTACGGCCGCGGAGGAGGACGCGGAGGCGGACACTGGGACGACCGTGGCACGCGCCAGGAGTGGCGTGACTGGCCTTGTGAGGACCGCTGGCAGGACCAACCTCGCGAGGGCGCGTGGAGGGACCCGCCTCGTGAGGATCGCCCCCAGGGCAACGCCGGTCTTCCCCCGTTGCTGGGGGCTTCCAGGAGCCGTGTGCGGTCGCTTGCATCTTGGGCAGTGCTCAGGCCCCAGCCTCTCAGCGCATCTTCAAACAGTTCACTCACGAGGTAAATGCGGCGCTCCCCAAGCTCAAGGCCACGTGCCCGCTCAGGTGGTCCCAGTGTGCCATCACCTTCAACTCGGCCGACTAGCTAAAGTGTGCAACCACCGCTAGCACACTCCCTATGTTGTGCTCCCGAATCATCAGCAATGTGCAAGTCACGAAGACTCTCATCGACGGTGGCGCAGGGCTCAACGTCCTATCCGTCGACAACCTCCAAGTGCCCTATGAGTAGCTCCACCCAACCAAGCCTTTCTCAGGAGTGACTGACGGTTCCACCACATCGATAGGGCAAGTCCGCCTGCCTGTCACCTTCAGGGAGCGCAAGAACTACCGCACCGAGCTCATCAACTTCGACGCCGCGCACATCCGCCTGCCGTACAATGCCATCCTCGGGTATCCAGCCCTGGCCAAGTTCATGGTAGTCACTCACCATGGCTACAATGTTCTCAAGATGCCATGAAGCGGGGGAATCATCACGATCCCATGTGAAGAAAGGGATGCGGTGTGCTCCCTTGAGCGCGCCTTCCAAGCCGCAACAACCAACAACCCTGACAGTAGAAGTGAAGGCCCTCCGGAGACCACCCCCAAGAACAAGCTACCGCGCCGTGCAG
This sequence comes from Triticum dicoccoides, assembly GCF_002162155.2. Lineage (NCBI taxonomy): Eukaryota > Viridiplantae > Streptophyta > Magnoliopsida > Poales > Poaceae > Triticum > Triticum dicoccoides. The sequence continues at coordinate 439,408,389 of NC_041382.1, forward strand.
GACCCCAAGAAGATGGCGTCACGTCAAGAGCCTCGTCAGGATACGCTCCCACTCCAAGGGCTCCTCCCTCCACCGCATAGGAAAGCGTGCCCGGGTAGGGCTCGGGGGCTCTCTTATGGAGAGCCTCAGACCTTGCCAATCTCACGAGGGAGGCGCTTGGGCACCACTTGGAAGCGTGCTTCACGACACACTTTCCATAGGAGAGCACAGGGCAAGGAGTGCCCACCACCCAGGAGTTCATCACCAAGACCACCCAAGAGCTAAAAGACGCAAGAGCCATGCATGGCGACAGCCGCTCACCGAGCGTGGCTCACCATGCAGGCGAGGGTTCTGAACTGCGAGTCTGCATTGACATCCCAGGGCTCAACAGGGCCGCATCTCAGGAACGCTTCTGGCCATCACGTGTGGGCCGCTGTGAGGATCCACCACACAGCTACGTTCGCATGCCCTTCGGCTTGCCGAGCGTAGCGTCGGCCTATCAGCGCAACGTGCGGCGAGTCCTAGCGGCTCAGGAGGCTAGGTTCCATGCCGTCCTGGAGGAGATGGCAACGGTCTTCAGGGAACCTCCTGAGCTCCCAGAGCCTCCCGAGGCTCAGGGTCCCGGTGGCTCATGAGGAGCCGTTCCTTTAACGCGTGGCTTCAGCTGCACCAACTCTACTTCGTCTATAGAACCAGGTGACATCTTCCAAGTTCATTTAAGTTGGGAGTGCCACTCGGGCTGCACTACCCCTAGGCCAAGTGGGTCCGTCCCTGTGGCATGTATCCCTTCTGCTTATGTCTCTAGCTTACCTTGTTGGGGGCGCTCCTCGGGCTGCATCATCCCCACGCCGCTCGGGCCAGACCCAGTGGCATTTATCTTCCTGCATTTATCCAAGTCGACCTTCTCTTCATGCTTAACCTGCCAACTGCTATCACCTGCTCGATAACCACCCGCCACGGGTCCATTCGCCCTATGAAATTTGCTTGCACGTTAAAAGGGGGGCTCCTGAGCATCGTGACTCAGGAGCTCTTACTAGCTCTCCAGCCCTCACCCCCTGGCCTTGACCATGGCATCATGACCTGGCATACCAGCGGCGGCTGAGCTCCCTCAAGGGCCGGGACCTCTTGCATCTAACCGCCATGCAGGGACATACAGTCACCAAGACTCAAGACCAGGCGCAACCCACCTTGAGGTAGGGCCTCATGAGTCCCGCGCTGGCTCATGAGTGCCCAGATACACCTCGCAGCCCTGCCATGGAAGCCACGTGTCAGTGCGGGGCTGTACACGCCATGGGGGCTCCTCCCGGAGGGGGCCCCCCGTTCCACGCCCAAGTGGAAGGTCCATGCTTCGCGTTGGCTGTCGACACTGCCGAGGAGCGGCTATGCCCGTGCACAAGCGGAAGCACTATGCTCCGCGCTGGTGATAAACAACTGAGGGTGACCCCATGGTCGTGTCAACCTCAGGGAGCCCAGAGCTCAGCGCCCAGCCTCACCACGACGCCTTCCCTCGGGAGAGTCGCGCGAGGGGGCTGGGAACGGGGGCTGCGCTCGGGTCACGCCCAAGCGCACGCCACCCAACCAGCCCCCCCGGACCTGGGCGTCACGCGCCCCTCCCGAGGCCTCGGCGAGGGCAGGTATGGAAATTGTTTGAACGTCAATGGGGACTCCTGAGCATCGCGACTCAGGAGCCTAACTGGTCACGTAGCCCTCACTCCTTGGTCCGTCCTGGTCTCCGGTCGGCCCAATGGCGGTAGAGGTATGCACGGGGCCGGGGTCTGCCGACGTAGAACATTAATCTATCCTCACGAACTCTCCCTATATGTTGTTCGCACGTCAAGGGGGACTCCTGAGCATAGCGACTCAGGAGCCTAACTGGTCACGTAGCCCCTCACTCCTTGGACCGTCCTGGTCTCCGGTCGGCCCAATGGCGGTTGAGGTATGCGCGGGGCCAGGCTCTGCCGACGCAGAACAAAGCAAATAGGAATGAAAACGTAAAATCTCGAAGCAAAAATTACAAGCATATTGTTCTCACAATACCAAATGAAAAGTCTAAACACCTCCATGAGGCCTGATGTATGTCGCAGGAATGAAACAAGAAGAATAGCCGCAGGTCACCCCTGGATGTCGCTGTCGCCTGCGGAAGGTGCTCCCCCATGGGCAACGATGTGCTCACCTTCACCACTAGCCGCAGGATCCGCGGCATCGCCAGACAGAGGATCAGAGACAAAGCCACGGAACTTCCCCAGCAAAGCCTCCACTTGACCTTGAACAACTGCGGTGGCGGCTTCGTAGATATCTTCAGCCACAGGCTCCAGCAGCTCGTCGAGCTGGGCGTTGGGGTCACGGAGGTGCAGATGGCTGAAGACGCGAGTCAGTGCGGCTGAAGACAGAACATGAGCTTCTGCCTCCGCCATGGGATCGAGGCCCTCAATGACCTCCTCAAGCGCCTTCACCTCTAGAGGAACAGCTGGGCGGGGCCGTCCTCGTCATTGTCCAGCGGCTTCTCTAGGCCATGCTCGTAGAGCATCCTCAGCGCCTTGCGAGATCTCTTCTCAAGATCGGCGAAGGCCACACGGTCTTCGGCCAGGACTCGCGCCTTGGCGGTAGGATCGACCTCCCTCGCCCCCATCTTCTGCTCCAGCTCTTCCAACCGGCTACACTCGACAGCCTGCTCCTTCCCCAGCTCCGCCAGCTCAGCATCACGGTTCTTGACGGCTTCCTCCCGGGCCTTCATCTCCTTCTCCTCTGCTTGGCGGCGGCATACCTCTTCAGCGTGCTTGTCACGCAGGCTCTGAAAGTCGCCCTCCAGCGCTTGGCAATGGTCACGGGCGGCCTTGGCTTCTTTCAGCACCGCCTCATGATCGGCTGCAGCACCGACGGCTCCTTGTTTTTCCTTCTCGGAAGCCGCAGCAGCCTGGCCTAGCACCGCGTGTATCGCCAGGTCAGAATGAAGCCAGCCGGAGGCCAACTCCAGACGCCCGACCACCAGGTGCGGGTCAGCGCTCAGGACATCCGCCTGCAGTTGGATCATCTCTGAAAAGGCATGCTCCAAGACGGCAGCAGCAGCGGAAGAGCCAAGGAGTGGAGGTGCAGCAGTAGGAGGAAGTGACACCATCACCAGGGCTTGGGAGACTGTGGGCCCCGGAGCAGCTGGGACCTCATCAGCCGCACCAAGCACCGACACTTCCGGAGCCAACGGGGATATGGGGGCTAATTCCACGCGGCGATGTTCCTCCTGGCCCCGCAAGCGCGACCGGGCTGGGGAGACACGGACGATGTTGCCTCCTTGCTCTGCGGAGGGAGGCACATCCGCCGTACCCTCCTTCTTCCTCTTCGCCGAAGATGTCGGCCTGGTCAGCCAAAGGTGAGCGTCAGGAAATAACAAGTACCAGCAGGGATAAAGCGAAGCTCGAGACACCTATCGGTCCATCGCGAGGTACTCCACCCTCCGCTTGTGAAGCTTGAGGCTTGACAACATTGGGGCCTGAGGAGCAGGCGCTCGGGCTCTGGTGGCGCCCTGTGGTGCGGAGGCAGAACCAGATCCAGGTGTTGGGGTGGAGGCGGCACCACAGTCCACCAGCGACGACCTACCCTTTGTCAGGACGAGGGGTTGCTCCTTCCCTCCTTGGTAGGCGTCGGCCTCGGCATCATCAGGAAGGGCACGGAGAATCTCGGCCTTGCTCGGAGGAGAGGTCTCCCCCACCTCTTCCGGGGTCTCCTCCGAGTCCGCCTCCTCTTCCCCCTCTCCGCACGACTCGCCAGAAGACACCTCCACCGGTTTCTGTGTCAAAGGAGCTCCCGAGAACACCGGCGGCACCAGCCCGCGTGCATCAAAAGTCGACCTGGAGGCGACGAATTCCTCCTGGTCCCTGCTTTGGAGCAGGGGAATGAAGGCGCTAGGCGGGTAGTCTTGGTTGTCTCCGACTATGAGATGCAGGACGGCGTCCAATTCGTCGTCAGGCAGGTCCCCCGGCCTCAGGCGGGCCTTGTTTTCCCCTCCTTCAAGCTTCCAGTAGGGGCGCGCGCGCACCTGTAGTAGGGCGACCCGCAGCGTCAAGAACTCCCTCAGTAGCATCGCTCCCGTTATTTCGTCCGCCCTCGCATTGCCCGGCTTCAGGTCAGTCATCATCTGCTCCAACACTGATGATGCCCGCTCGTCGACAAGCTCCGCCCTGGGCCACTCCTTGTCTTGCTGGGGCGCCTCCGTCGGCAGCACCAGGCGCGGATGGGCGAGCTTGGTGTCCACCATGACCCATTTGGATCGAATGTTGTCGGCCCTCTTCCCGGTGCTCGAGATCAAGTTGGCCTTGCCGGATGCAACGAAGTTGGCGCATCCAGAGTTGTGACCCTCGCTGACACGGAGGAAGAAGAAATGGTGCAGGAGCGCCACAGACGGCATCATGCCCAGGTACGCCTCACAATAGTAGGCAAAGATGGACAAGAGGAGGACAGAGTTGGGATGGAGATGCAACGCTTGCAGCCCATAGTGGTCAAGGACTTCATAGAAGAAATCAGAGAAGGGAGGAACCAACCCGACGACAATGCTGCTCGAAAAGAAGGGAAATAAGGTGCTCCCCTCAAGCTCCGGCTCGTCGGAAGCAAGCCGGAGCTCTGTCTTCCCCTACTCATTGCTCTCCCCCGTTGTTAATAGGCGCACGGAGGCAACACTCTTCTCCGTGACAGTGGGCGCCTCAAGAGCAGGCTCGTACCAAGACGGGGCCAAGGAAGTCTTGACCTTGCGTGGCGCCATGGGGGGCAGATGCAGAGCGAAGCTGGAGCAGATCTATAGGTAGTGGCGGTGAAGAGCTAGAAAGGGGATCTGGAGCGAGGCAAGGAAGAAGCAATGAAGGCAAGTGCCACCTGCTCTAGCCTTTTGTCAGGTCAAGCAGTTGCCGAAACAACGTGGGAAAGAACAGATGCCCACGTCCAATCAACCGCCACGCGTCAACCGAGGCTGCAGGCTTTTGGGGCCCGCGGTGCTCCGAACTTGACCCTTGACTTCACCGCGAAGCCAAGCCCACGCGCACCTTGGGCCCGGGGGCTACTGTCAGTGTTCTTGGAACGGGGGTCCCCAGACTTGCCTGCCTGCGGCCCGCGGCGTGGCGGAGCCAGCGGGCCGTACGGCCCATCTTCACCAACAAAGCATCCAAGACCCTCGCGAGGGGCATGCCTCGTGAGGGGCCAAGCCTCGCGAGGCGGACAACGCAAGACCTCCTCTGAAGTGGCCTAGCAAGGCAGACTCACGAGGAGTGGAGATATCAAGGCGAGGCAAACCTCACGAGGCTCTCGTGACGTGAGCCATGACGATCGACACCAGGCGGGCGCCAGCGCACGCAGCGTCCTTGTTTCTTCTTTGGTGCAAAGGGGGAAAGTGCAGCCGCAGAGTACCGAGGCATCAAGAAAAGGTTTCCACTCCGGTGCAACAAGACCAAGACCATGGACTGCAAGACGGAGGTCATCGTGGAGCCCAAGACGGCGTCACCACTAGAGGTTTGTGCAGGTGAAGACCGCTTTTGTCAGGATAGCTTGTACTAGTTGTCCCCCTTCAAATTAGCCCGCCATTGTTGGCTCCCTTCCCGCTCGATATTTGGGAAGAGGACCAAGGCCTCTATAAATAGGACTAGCCACCACCTTAGTGGGGACGGATCATTCAGACCACCCCCACACACCACAAGCTCACACACGCAAGAACACCTCAACCTCAGGAGGCTGTTCTTCCCTTGTATTGTTCATCATTAGCCCGAGAGGCAATCCACCACCACCAACTGGAGTAGGATATTACACCACAACGGTGGCCCGAACCAGTATAAACCCCGTGTCTTTCTGTGTTGTGAGTTCGTCAAGTTTGTCTACAAGATCTAGTGAGCTAGAGCGTTGATCGGTAGGAGGGAAAGACTTCGTGCGCACCCCAGTGTTCGAACCTTAAGGGTTAGCCGGAGCCCCATATCCGACAGCTAGTTCTGATGTAAGTCTTGTTGGGTACATTTGTACTCATGTTTGCTTAATTTATGTTTTTGCAGAGAGACTTCAGTCTCACTAGTAGTTCCGCATGAACCTCACGTTTAGTTTGTAACCTTAGCTACGTTCTTGTAGCCTTTGGAGGGTCTTGTAGATAGATAGTCTTACTAGCCTTCTCTCTTTTCAGATGTCTGTATTCAGACATGTTTATGCTTCCGCCTGTGCTTGTTGCTTGTATGACTTGAATGCTGGGTCATCAGACCCATGTTTGTAATATCTGGCTCTTCACAGCCTAATGAATTAATACTTTGAGTCATAGAGTTTTGTTGTGATGCCATGTTGTGTTTGCACATATCGAGCATATTGTGTGTATGTTATTGAAATGCTTGGTATGTGTGGGATCTGACAACCTAGTTGTTTATTCTTGGTAGCCTCTCTTATGAGGAAATGTCTCCTAGTGCTTCCACTGAGCCATGGTAGCTTGCTACTACTCCGGAACACTTAGGGTGGCCGGCATGTGTCCTTCTTCGTTCCTATGTCTGTCCCTTCAGGGAAATGTCACACGTTGTTCCTTTAAGTCCTTCTAGCTTGATACGACTTGGGTTCATACGTTAATGACCGACACGTTCGTCGCTGGGTCATGTATGCATGTCCCTATAAGTTAGTGCCACATTGAGTTTATGACTAGTCATGTCGGGCCAGGTTCTCTATCATATGGATGCTAGCGACACTATCATATACGTGAGCCAAAAGGCACAAATGGTCCCGGGCCAGGTAAGGTGGCACCCGTGGGAATACCGTGCGTGAGGCCGCAAAGTGACATGATGTGTTACATGCTAGATCGGTGTGACTTAGGATCAGGGTCCTGACAGCAGACTCGGAGGCGACCCGGGAGGGGGCGGGGGAGACCTCTCCCCCGTGCCAGACCGACCTCCTCCGCACCCTCTCTGACGATGACGATGCCGGCGAGCACCCTGTCAGGGAGTCACCACACTCTGTCGGGGTCTCCACGAGGTCCAAGGGCACCCCGTCGAAGGATCTGATGTAGGGGGTACCAAAGAAGAGCAGGTCGGCGGTGATCCCTCGAGGCGGTGTCCATGCCTCACCACCGGCCGAGGCTGCCACAGACCTGGTCAACGCGCCCTTATCCGCCGCCGGGGCTTGCACGCCGATGCCATGGTCCACGAAGCCCGTGGGCATGGTGTTTTAGAAGAGGGTGAGGGACTACGCCGCCATGGACCAGTAAGTGCGCGGTCTTGGTCTCGGTTCCTTGTTCTTGCCGTAGTGTCTTGATGCCTCCCTCTTGTACGGCCAGGACAATGCCGGTGACGAAGAAGAAGAAGGAGGCGACGGGGACCAACACGGCCCAGGGGCCTATTGTGGTTGCGCCACCTCCACCACAGAAGGATGGGGTCGGCCTGCGTGCCCCTGCGACTGGCTCGTCCTCTCGAGGTCCGGAGGCCCGTCCTCATGAGGAGGTGATCCCCGCGGCCGATCCAGCTCCGGAGGCGCTCGCCCTTACCTCGCCTGCTGAAGTCCCAAAGGCTCCAGAGTCCACGGTCCCTTCTGCTGCACCTGATGTTCTGGAGGAGGCTCTTTCTGTGTTGAACCAGCTTTGCAGCGATCTTCAAGGCGCCGATCGGCGCCGGGTGTCGGGGCGCCTGGAGCTGATCTCGGGGTGGTTCGAGCTGACGCGTCAGTCAAGGCGGCATGGAGCCAGGGCGTGGCGGCCTTAGAGGAGGGGCAAACAGGCTGCTGGCCTAGCCATGGCCGCTTGCGACGCGGCGGTGAAGGGTGCCAAGGCTGCTGAGGAGAGCTGCCGAACGCCGGAGGCGGAGCTGAAGACCCTTTGCGACCAACAGGCTGCCGAGCCCGTCAGTGCGAGGCGCGGGTGGAGAAGCTGAAGACTTGGGAAGATGCGGTCGCCGATCATGAAACTGAGCTGGAGCGATTAGCACGGGAGCAGGCCACGGAGCGCAGGAGCCTGGAGAAGCTAAAGGAGGAGGTCGAGGCGGAGAAGGCCCAACTGGAGATCAAGGAAAAAGTTCTTGCCAAAGATTGTGCTGCTTTTGATTCTCTCGAGGATAGGTCCCGCAAGGTGATGCGAGATCTCTACGAGAGGGTTTGAGGAAGCCACTAGTGACTGTTGAGGAGGGCCCCACCGAGCTGCTCCCGCAGCTTGTCGTGGCGCTCGAGGGTGTCGTTCTTGGGCTCGGCCCCATTATGGAAGGAGAGGCCCGTGCGCTCCCTGCCTCGGTCGCGGCTCGTGACTTCAGCCACCTCCACATTCGTGACCCCAACTTCGACTTCAGGACATTGCTTGAGCCTATGGGCCAGGAGCACTGCGCTGCTGCGGCTGAAGCCATCGACCCTGCGCCCACCACCGATGATGCCACTGAACCTGCGGCCACGGCTGAAGGCACAAGCGACGGTGACGTTGTCAACGACGGGGCACCCCTCATGGGCGACGGCGGTGCTCAAGGTTGAAGAAGAATCTCGTTGCTGGCGTTCCCCTTCATTTTATCTCCTGCAACATGTATCGTGCCTCGTGGAGGCGTAAGAACTTATGTGCTTGGCGTTTTTAAGAGATAGTACGTATTGTAATAATTTGTTGGGATTTGTGATTTCCTTCTCGCTTGCTTTAATGTTCTGCGTCGGCAGGGCCCAGCCCCGCGCATAACTCCATCGCCGTTGGGTCGTCCAGATCACCAGGACGAGACCAAGGGGTGAGGCCCTACGTGACCAGTTAGGCTCCCGAGTCGCGATGCTCAGGAGTCCCCCTTGACGTACAAACAACCCTCGGGAAGGAGATGCAAGAGTAGGTCTTGGCGTTCTGCGTCGGGAGGGCCCGGCCCTGCGCATGCCTCAGCCGCCGTTGGGTCATCCGGATCACCAGGGCGATACCAAGGGGTGAGGTGCTACGTGACCAGTTAGGCTACTGAGTCGTGATGCTGAGGCGTCCCCCTTGACGTACAAACAAGCCTCCATACCTTTCCTCGCCGAGGTCCCTCTCGGGAGGGGCGCGCGACGACTAGGTCCGAGGGACCTGGCAGGGTGGCGTACGCTAGGCGAGATCTGAGCGTAGCCCCCCATGCCCAGCCCCCTCGCGCGACTCTCCCAAAGGGAAAGTGTTGTGATGAGGCTGGCCACTAAGCCTGGCGGCTCCCTGACGTTAATGCGGCCATGGGGCTGCCCCTATTTGTTTATCACCAGCGCGGAGCATGGCGCTTCTGTAGTTGCACAGGCATAGCTGCTCCTTGACCGTGTCGGCTGCCAGCGCGGAGCATGGTGCTTCCACTGATGTGTGGGTGGGGACTCCCTCTGAGTTGAGCCCCACGGCGTGTACAGCCCCGCCCTGACACGTGGCTTGTATGGCAGGGCTGGAGGAGGTGTGTCTGGGCACTCATGAGCCAACGTGGGACTCACGAGGCTCTACCTCAAGGATGGTTGCGCCTGAACTTGATTTGGAATACTTGTGATGGCTCTGCGAGATGGTCAGACAACCTGCTCCGAATGAATCTCCTGAGGCTATCACATGAGAAGATCGAACACCAACGAACCTATCGGATCCTGGGCTCCGCAGACCCTTGAGAGGTTCAAACACTGGGGTGCATACAAACAACTCCCTCTCCCCAACATGCTGGCCCAATGATTCCACAACCTAGCTTGATGAACCCAAGGGACAAGTGACACAGCGGTTTATCCTAGTTCGGGCCACCTTGAGGTGTAATACCCTACTCTAGCTTTGTGGTGGATTGCCTCGACGTGCTGAGGATGAATTAGTACAATGGTTGAACAGCCTCAGGAGGTGATGTGTTCTTGAGCTCGATGAACTAGTGGGTGTCAGGATGGTCTGAATGGTCTGATCCCCCTTCCGGGTGTTGGCTAAGTCCTATTTATAGTGGCCTTGGTCCTCTTACCAAATGTATGCGGGAAGGGATCCCACAACGGCCAAATTTGAAGGGGGACAACTAGTACAAGTTATCCTGATAAAAGTAGTCTTTGCCTGCGAAAGCCTCTGGTGGTGACGCCAAGGTGGGCTCCGCGATGACCTCCGTCCTGCTGTCCTGGCGATCTTGGTCTTGTTGCACGGATACGGAAACCTTTGCTTCATTCCTCGGGACTCCGCGCCTGCGCTTGCCTCCTTGGCACCAAAGGGGGAACTGGTACACTACGCCCACTGCGCCCGCCTAGCCTTGTCGTCATGGCTCATGTCATGCGAACCTCGCGAGGTGCACCTTGCCTTGATATCTCCGCTCATCGGGACCTAGCCTGGAGAGGCCGCCCCCAAAGGAGGCCTTGGCGTCGTCCGCCTCGCGAGGCTTGGCCCCTCGCGAGGGTCTTGGGTTGTTGTTGCTGAAGCTGGGCCATACCAGGCCATCGATGGAGCCACATCGTCGGCCGCAGGCAGGCAAGTCTGGGTAGCCCCATTCCCAGGACGCGACAAATTTCTTCGGTATCGCCAGTGTGAAACTATGAAGGATGTGTGGGACATCCTCGAGAAGATCAATGAAGGAGTTTCAACTCAGAAAGAAGCTCGAATCGATACTCTTCGGTCGAAATTCAATCGCTTTAAGCACATTGGAAATGAAAGCTGCCAGCAAACCTTTGACCGTCTCAGTGACATTGCAAATGAGCTTCAAGGTATCAGCGCCAAAGACATCACTGACCATGAAGTTGTTAAGAAACTGCTCCAATCTCTAGACAACTCATTCGACACTCTTGTCTTGATGATTCATGAGCATTTTGATTTCAAATCCCTCAACTCTGCTGATATCATGGATAGACTAAACACTCACGAGGAACAAGAAGACAAAAGAGTTCTCTATGGCTCCAGTCAGCGCAAAAATCATGCTCTCAAGGCTATAGTTGATTCTTCCTCCGATGGAAATGCCGAAGAAGATTCAGGTGACCCAGACAGGCTCAGCAAGGATCTGGCACTAATCACAAAAAGATTCCAGCTTCTCAACAAAAAGAGCCAGTTCCATCAGAAAGCTTCAAGCAACTCTGAAGATTCAAAGTCTTCATCAAAACCTGCTGGAGAATAATCATGTTTCAAGTACAAACAGCCTGGACACTTCATTTCGGACTACCCTCTCTATGAAGCTGAAATTCATGCTGGTGGAAGATATGGTTCTGGCAACTATGGAAGCCAAAGCAAGAGAAAGAACTACGACTCCGATGATGAGAAGAAAACAAAGAAATTCTTCAAGAAGAAGGACAACTCCACCTCAAAGTCTACGACAAGATCTTCTTCAAGGAATCCTTCCAAGTCCTCCTCCAACCGCAAGAATAACTCTCGCAAGGCCAAGGCGTACATCATCAATGAAATGGATTCTGAAGAAGATGAAGAATTGCCAGACTTCGAAGAAGCTATTGATTCCAATGAGGATTCCGACTCTGGCAAGGCGGGCATAGGATATGCTTCGTCTTCTACGACAAACTTCTTCGGGAATCTGTCAAGCAACGATGAATCTCCTGCCTACTACTTCATGGCCAAGGCCTCGAAAGAAAAGGTATCCTCCAAACATCACGAGGTTCACTCTAGTGATCAATATTCTTCTGATGAGGATGACCATGCTAAGTTGATAAAAATTGCCAATATTCAACAAAACTCTCTTGAGAAAATTGAGAAACCCCTCAGGAAATCTGAAGGGTTGTTGGTTGAGGAGATCGAAAGAAATCAGTCGTTGTCCATAGAGTATTCTACTCTATAGTCACGAATGTAGCAACTGTCAAATCATCATGATTTTCTCTCGGCCGACCATGAAAGATTGACCTACGATTACCTGAAAAGGAAACAGGAACTCGAGGCATCGAGAGAGACTCATGAGGATTTGATCAGGGAAAATTCTCTTCTCACCCAACAACTTAAAGAGAAACCTAAAGTGTTTGTTTCACCCTGCTTAAAATGCCTTGAACGAACCAATGATGAATCAAATGTTGAATCATCTGTGAATGCTAACCCCTCGGTTAAGGAAAATGGTTCTATTTCAGATGAAAATGCTAGGTTGAAGGATCTTCTTCATGCAGGAATGTTCAAATCTCTCAAATGGCACCTAAACCTTTGTGACGTTCTCAAGAAATATATTCTTTACAAAAATCCCAGGAAGGAAGGTATCGGTTTCAAAAGGAAACTAAATGAAAATGGTTCTTACTGGGAGCCTCATCAATATCCTTGCATAGTGTGGGTACCTGCTGAGAGAGTCTTGGATTAGGGGGTCCTCAGACAGCCGGACTATATACTTTGGTCGGACTATTGGACTATGAAGATACAAGATTGAAGACTTCGTCCCGTGTCTGGGTGGGACTCTCCTTTGCGTGGAAGGCAAGCTTGGCAATTCAGATATGCAGATTTCCTCCCTTGTAACCGACTCTGTGTAACCCTAGCCCCCTCTGATGTCTATATAAACCGGAGGTTTTAGTCCGTAGGACAACAACAATCAAAATTATAGGATAGCTTCTAGGGTTTAGCCTCTAGGATCTCGTGGTAAATCAACTCTTGTAATACTCATATCATGAAGATCAATCAAACAGGAAGTAGGGTATTACCTCCATCAAGAGGGCCCAAACCTGGGTAAACATTGTATCCCCCGCCTCCTGTTACCATCAGGCTTAGACGCGCAGTTCAGGACCCCCTACCCGAGATCCGCCGGGTTTGACACCGACATTGGTGCTTTCATTGAGAGTTTCACTGTGCCGTCACGATAAAGGCTTGATGGCTCCTTCGATCATTGGCAACGATGCGATCCAGGGTGAGGTTTTTCTCCCCGGACAGATCTTCATATTCGGCGGCTTCGTACTGCGGGCCAACTCGCTTGGCCATTTGGAGCAGACCGAGAGCTACGCCCCTGGCCATCAAGTCAGGTTTGGAAGCTTGAACTATACTACCGACATCCGCGGAGACTTGATCTTCGATGGATTCGAGCCCATGTCAGGTGCCGCATAGTCATGACGAGCATGACTCAGCTCTGCCGTCGGACGTTGTTCGGGAGATCACACCTGTGGCTACTCCGGCCCTCAATCCGGAGCAGATCGTGTCGTCCAAGGACGGGTGGTTGGACACCGCCACGGAAGCCGCACACTCAGAAGCGGTAGAGCCAAATACTGACTTCACCTCCTATGAGACCTGTGTTACCGGACCCTTGGATTCGTCCCCGGCCACAGGCTCCGAACAACCCACGTCCGTGCCTATCCAAACTGATTGGGCACCGATCATGGAGTTTATCTCCACGGATATTTTTCAGCACTCGCCCTTGGGCGATGTGCTAGATTCATTGAGGTCTCTCTCCTTGTCAGGAGACCCTCGGCCGAACTACGTCCGGCTTGAGTGGGAAGCGGACGATGAAGGAATTCGTTCCCCACCCACCACCCACTTAATAGCCACTGTCGACAACCTAACCGACATGCTTGGTTTCGAATTCGAAGACATCGGCGGTATGTACGACGATGAAGGAGAGAAACAGGAACCACTGCCCACAGGGCGCTGGATAGCTACTTCATCACACGATATATACATGGTGGATACACCCAAAGATAACAACGATGAGGAACGGGAGGATACAATGAAGGATAGTCCCCTCAGGAAGCAACCAAAGCACCGACGTAGGCGCCGCTCCAAATCCCGCCTCAGCAAAAACAACGATAACAATGCAAGAAAGAATAATACCCCGGTCGACTCCAAAGGAAACGATGACAACATGGACCCAGCAATGGAGAAGGATGAGCCAGCGGACGTCGAACATAGTACAGAGCCGCTGTCCGATCACGGCGACGCCGAGGGTAAAGCTCATCAACCTGTCTCCGGAGAGGAGAACAATCCGGACGACGATGCACACATCATCCCAGAAAGGCACTTGGAACAAGAGAACCTCCATAGAAGGCTTATCGCCACCGTGAGGAGCCTAAAGAAGCAGAAGCAAAGGCTTAAGGCCGCACAGAATACGCTCAACAGCAGATGGAACAAAGTGCTTGACACTAAAGCAAAGATCTATCCAAAGCGCAAGCTGCTACCTGAATTCGATGACGAGGCTTTAGAGCCCATTCAGCCGAAAAATACAACGGCCGATCAGCCGGATCGACCACCCCGTGGCCGCGACAGGGCGGCTAACAACGTCGCACACAAGTCAGCACACGATTTACGTGAGGACCTGAACAAAAAAATCTGATATGGCCAGGTCCATCTACGGATCTAGGAAGCGCGCTCCGACACAGAATCGCGGCCTCCCAAACGACTATACTAACCGAATGGCAGCTCGGAATCAAAACCAAATGCTACAACCGTCCGAAGAATGCCATGACACATCAAAATACAGGGGTGCCGTGCACCCCCTATGATTCACCGATGAGGTGCTGGACCATGAATTTCCATAGGGATTCAAACCCGTGAACATAGAGGCATACGACGGAACGACAGACCCTGGGGTCTGGATTGAGGACTTTATCCTTCACATCCACATGGCTCGTGCAGATGATCTCCACGCCATCAAATACCTACCCCTCAAGTTGAAAGGACCAGCTCGGCACTTGCTAAAAAGCCTCCCCAAAAACTAAATTGGATGCTGGGAAGAGCTTGATGATGCTTTTGGGGCCAATTTTCAAGGGACCTATGTTCGACCTCCGGACGCAGACGATTTAAATCACATAATTCAATAGCCCGAAGAATCAAATCGTCGACTGCCCGGATGCCGAAGCCTTAGCGGCCTTCAAGCATAGTGTCCGGGATGAATGGCTCGCCAAACACCTCGGCCAAGAAAAACCGAGGACAATGACATCCCTAACAAGACTTATGACCCGCTTTTACGCGGGCGAAGACAGTTGGCTGGCTCGTAGCGGCACCAGCAACCTAGGCACATCCAAAGTCAGGGATGGAAACGGAAAACCGCGACGCAATAAAAGCAAGCATCTAAACAACGAAGACAACCCAGACAATACGGCGGTAAACACCGGATTCAGGGGCTCTCGACCCGGTCAACGGAAAAAGCCATTTAAAGGTAGCAGAGATGGACCGTCCAGCCTAAACAAGATTCTAGATAGATTATGTCAGATTCATGGCACCTCCGACAAACTTGCAAATCACACCAACAGAGAATGTTGGGTCTTGAAGCAGGCCGGCAAGCTAAATGTCGAACACAAGGGTGGGGGAGACACCAAGCGAAGACGAGGATGAGCCTCGCCAGCCGAAGACTGGGGGACAGAAAAAATTCCCACCAGAAGTCAAAATAGTGAACATGATTTATGCAACTCACATACCGAAAAGGAGGCGCCAACGTGCACCCCGAGACGTATACGCTATGGAGACCGTCACCCCCAAATTCAACCCTTGTTTGGCCCGCCCGATCACTTTTGATCGCAGTGATCACACGACTAGTATCTGGTATGGAGTATCGGCTGCCTTGGTGCTAGACCCAATAATTGACAGATACCATCTAACCCAAGTCCTTATGGACGGCGGCAGTAGTCTTAATCTGATATATCAAGACACCGTCCGCCAAATGGGGATAGACCCGACAAGAATCAGCCAAAGCAATACTAGCTTTAAAGGAGTAATACTAGGCCCAGAGGCCCATTGCATGGGCTCTCCAGTTTTAGAGGTTGTATTCGGTTCTCTCGACAACTTCCGAAGCGAAGAATTAAACTTTGACATCGCTCCATTCAGAAGCGGCTATCACGCACTACTTGGAAGAACGGCCTTCGCTAGTTTCAACACAGTACCGCATTACGCTTATCTTAAGCTCAAGATGCTCGGTCCGTGCGACATCATCATAGTTAGCGGAAACACAGAGCGTTCCTCACGTATGGAGGAATATGTGGCGGCTCTAGCAGCCAATCACTGAACGGCCTCTCCAACCAGAAGAAATGATCGGTCGTCAAGACCATGAACACAGTTAGACGAGTCTGGTGCACCACTAGCTGTAACAGCTCAGATAAACCTGAGATTGGGTCGATAGATATACCCCCATAGGCAGTGCTAGGGGCTTCCCGCACGTAAAACGGGCTACAGTTCGGCCTGACCCTATGTACTATTGCATTTTAATAGTTCATTAAGAATAACCAATTTTTCGCACGAAGACTTTCACCTGGGTTTTTCTCTTTTACAGATGACGATCATGCTACACCCTTCCAGGATACGGCACAACGAAGACACATGCGCAGACGTGCAGCAGGGCCCCGCTCAAAGGTTTCTTTTTAGATTAAGACCCTGTGTAAACCTTTTTTTACTGTCTCTTGTTGCTTCACTCCCTCCGGATACTCAACACAACCGAAAGGGATGTTGGCGTTATGGGCATTTCGTCACGTTAGACTAATGGTAGTACCTGGAAATTCAGGGCCCATTATTGAGGGCGTTACTTAGCCCAGTATATGTTGTAAAGTACGAATACCATAGGGAGTATTCGGCGTCGCGAGTTTGGCCTTATATGCATCAGCTCCGAATCATGTCTTTGGTCAATAGTGGGTTTGCCCGGCTCTCGTGGTTTGCTACCTTACGTTCCGATCTATCGGCTAAGGTGGCACCGGGAGAACTACTGCGATTGTGCCCTGGTTCATCTGGATGAGCACCTCAGTAGAGAAAGCCGAAAACTAACTGTCATGATAAAGCGTGACACTGGTCAACCACTCGATGACTCAGCGGAATCCTCGCGATTCATCTGCATTAACGAAGGGCCGGTTTCCCGGTCATGTATGTACGCGCATCGTGTTCGGATGAGCGCAGAAGTACCAGGGGCTATATCGTAGCCCCACCGTCAAACTCCTATGGCTAAGTGAAAGTGTTAAAGAAATATAGTACGATTGCCTTGTTCGCCGCGTTGTCACCTCCTTAATGGACTAAGACGTTGGGTCAAGTGTGAATACGGGCTTTTCCGAACACCCCCGCATTATGTGCGTGGGGGCTGAAGCCGACGACTGCAAACTTTCAAGTTATATACATATATAAACAGCCGCACAAGAGGCATCATAATACTTTCAGGCAAAAGTATAAACATAGCCTTTATAATCCAAATAGTATTGCTTTTACAATTGGGATACATGTCACTCGAACATAATACTCTTCGAGCACTGAGCCTCTATTAAACGAGCACCTTCTAGGACTTCTTCAAAATAGTGCTCATCCGAGGCCTGGCGTACGGCCGGATCCCGGGTTGCAACAGTGGTGGCCTCCATCTCTTCCCAGTATGTCTTAACACGGGCAAGCGCCATCTGCGCACCCTCTATGTACGCTGACCTCTTTACAGCGTCGATATGCGGCACAGCACCAAGGAATCGTTGCACTAAACCAAAGTAACTATTCAGCCTTGGTCCCTTTGGCTAAAGATGATCCACGACAGACCTCATGGCAAGTCCGGAGAACCTATAGAGCTCGGCTCACTCGACCATTTGTTCATTCAACAGCAGCAGACGTGTTGGAGCACTGAACGGCGACCAGAACAACCTCTCCACTTCATGATCTTTCTGATCTTTGAAAAACCTCAGTCACATCAGCAGCACTCATTGCCAAGTCCGAATACGTGTTTGCAACACTCCATAATTGATCCAGAGGGGCATATTTCGGATCTCCGAACTTCGACCACAACAAAAATGGCTTCACAGCCGTGATATCTCCGGCTTGACAGAGCTCCTCCTTCGCCGCTCTAATTTCGGAGCGACTTTCCTTGGCTGCTTCCATGGCCTTCTTCAGGTCAGCCGCTTTCGCTTGGCTTTCCTTTTCAAGGAGCTCATATCGGCCAGCGGCATCTTTCAGCTCAATAGCCATCTTGGCCATTTTATCTTCACTCTGGCGACGAGCAGCCTGTTCGGCTCTTAAGTCTTTGGCCGCCTTTAGGGTGGCCGCATCACTTCTCCTTGCTTGTTCCTTGGCTCGGGCAAGTTCCGCATGAAGGGTCTCCACGGCCGCATCTCCATGTGCAGTCACAGTATATTATAGATACTAGCATCATGCTCCTCTTAATATTTGTTGACCACCCGAAAAATACATAAGCTGTGCCTAGTCAAGCCGTTTGTTCACAAGTGCAATGTTGGCATCTGCCGCGTCAAGTTGCCGCCTCAGTCCGGCAAAATCAGAAGTTCGGCCAGCCACCGGACCCTCAGCCGCCTGCACATGAAAGCAGCGCGATCATTACCTGGGACTATGATCCTCTGTTTGCCGCCTCTGGACAGCAACCAGAGTCTCAGGGGCTACTATCTGTATAGAGCACACCTAGCTTGTGCAGTATCGTCAAAAAATTTATATATTACTTTGCGTACCTCAAAGCCTCTTAGCAGGCTCGTAAAAGCCTCATGCAACCCACTTTTGGTGGATGAAATCCTCTCAGCCACCGTACCCATTAAAGTACGATGCGCCACTGAGATAGCCGCTTGCTCCATAAGACCCATTAGTGCATTCGGTTGTGCACCGGACAGTCCTAGACTCTTTCTGTTGCTCCCCTTAGGAGCCGAATACTCCGGACATCGGGTGGCCAAAGGGTCACCTTCTGCCCTTGGCGGATCAGGAGAAATCCTCCGTGATGACACCTCAGGGTCGTCCGCCCCAGGTGGCGGGGAGGCAGGGGGAGGCATTTCGCTCTCCATCATCTCCGGAAGAAGATCCCCCGAAGACGAACTCTATCGAGAAGGGCTACGAGCCGGACTGCAAGATACATGTCGCGGTTATTGTCCATGGAGATAAAGGAGGATATATTTACCAATAGTACTCTTGTTCACTTACAGCTCGGTGGGGGGCTGGCCCCCTTACGGGCACTATGCGGTAAGGACGCCCTCCGGAGCAGGGCCCCCTGGCGAAGGTTTCTTCCCTCGTTTGGAAATCTTCGTTTCCAAGTCTTCAGAGGCGGTTCTTTTCCTTCCTTGGGGAGAGGGGATTCTGGATTCTTCTTCCCGATTATCCTCCTTCACGGAGACACTAATTGCCCCGGTTTGGATGAGTAATGCGTGAAGCCCGCTTTCGGCTTCTTTATTCCTCCCTTTATCTTCCCCTAATGGCACTTGATAAGGTGCGCGCTCAAGCATCCTGGCTAGCACGGGATCCGGTGAGCCTTCGGGAAGGGGGATGAACACCTGATCATCTTCGCCTTTCTTATCCAGTCATGGCTGAGAGCGATTTTTTCAGAATGATGTTGTGACAAATAAAAAGACAACATGTTCGGCCGTAGAATTACTTACGTGGGTATTTGGACGGTTGCAGTTGAGACCCGCATCATCGGTGGTGTTCGGACACTTTATTCGTGATCCGAAGAACAATCCATACATCTCTTCGAGTGTCATGCCGAGGAATTGCTGAATAGTTCGCGGTCCTTCGGGTTGAACTCCCACATACGGAGAGATAGATGTTGGCATGGCAGGACCCGACGAACTAGCATAACTTGCATTACCTTGACAAGACTGACATCCCTCTTGAGGAGATCTCGGATGCGACTTTGCAATGTTAGTATGTCATTACCTGGCCCCTAGTCCAGCCCCTTGTTGACCCATGACGCCAGTTGCGGCGGGGGGCCCGAGCGGAAGGCGGGGGCAGCGGCCCACTTTTTACTTCGGGGAGCTGTGATGTAAAACCACTCCCGCTGCCATAAATTGGACACCTCCGGGAAGGAGCCCTTAGGCCATGGAGCATCGGCGCCTTTGCTTATTATGGCACCTCCGCATTCCGCGTGTCACCCGTCGATCGTATTCGGCTTCACATTGAAGGTCTTGAGCCATAAGCCGAAGTGTGGGGTGATGCGGAGGAAGGCCTCACACACGACGATAAACGACGAGATGTGAAGGATGGAATCTGGAGCTACATCATGGAAATCGAGCCCGTAATAGAACATAAGCCCTCTTACGAAGGGATCAAGACTAAAGCCTAGCCCTCGGAGGAAGTGGGAAACAAATACGACACTCTTGTTGGGTTCGGGAGTGGGGATGACCTGCCCTTGAGCAGGCAGCCTGTGCGAGATTTCAGCGGTTAGATACCTGGCTTCCCTTAGCTTCTTAATGCCCTCCTCTGTGATGGAGGAGGCCATCCACCGACCTTGAAGGATGGATCCGAACATGGTTGAAGGTCTGAAGTGCTTAGCCTAAGCTTTGGGTGTTGGAGCTGAAGGTGGGGGAGGGGAAGGATCGGGCGTGAGAAGAAAAGGACAGGCCTTGGCCCCTTTATAAAGAGGGTGAATATCAAGCGTCCTCCGTGTGGCTGTTTGGAACTTGCCTAGAATCGAGGAGTCATACTAACAAACACGATTGGGTTACCCACACCCGTATTCATGGGAATCCCGTGATAAGGGGAACACAATCTCTGCTTCGACAAGATGTGCCAATAGAACCGCCTCGCAACACATGCAGTGGCCACGGCAAGACGTGACATTATAAAAAGTTGTCAGCAGATTAGATTTGTGGAATAATATACTCTCTACGGTGGTATGTGGAATTTATTTTGCAGAGCCAGACACGATCCTTGTGTTCAAAATGTTCTATGGAGTATTCGGAGAAGGAACCCGCCTTGCAATGTCGAAGACAATCTGCGCGCCGGACTCATCGTCATTGAAGCCTGGTTCAGGGGCTACTGAGGGAGTCCTGGATTAGGGGGTCCTCGGAAAGCTGGGCTATATACTTTGGCTAGATTGTTGGACTATGAAGATACAAGATTGAAGACTTCGTCCCGTGTCCGGGTGGGACTCTCCTTTGCATGGAAGGCAAGCTTGGCAATTCGGATATGTAGATCTCCTCCCTTGTAACCGACTTTGTGTAACCCTAGCCCCCTCCGGTGTCTATATAAACCGGAGGGTTTAGTCCGTAGGACAACAACAATCAAAATCATAGGCTAGCTCCTAGGGTTTAGCCTCTACGATCTCGTGGTAGATCAACTCTTGTAATACTCATATCATCAAGATCAATCAAGCAGGAAGTAGGGTTTTACCTCCATTGAGAGGGCCCGAAGCTGGGTAAACATTGTGTCCCCCGCCTCCTATTACCATCAGTCTTAGACACACAGTTCGGGACGCCCTACCTGAGATCTGCCGGTTTTTACAACGACACCTCAAAGAGCAAAACGCTCGATCCAGCATTGCTTTCGGGATATAACTCTCCCATACATGAAAATCCCGATGATTATTCTTTGGAAAACTATACGTTGTTCAAAAATTAACATGGTGAGGCTGCTGCTCGGTATGTTCGACCAAATAGTAGAAATGGACCCCCAGAGAAAGCTATTTGGGTGCCTAAGAAAACTATTGATGATTTTCCTATTACTACTCGAGTAACCATGCAGGCAGAAAGAGTTTGACAAAATGAGTATATGCATCCCTCATACAATCACTATGCTCATTCATCTGGAAGGAATTTCAATGCTTATTCTTTCAAGTATGCTCGCACTTCATCGAGCAACAACTATGTTTACCAAAAGAAATCAGATCCCGCTTGTTCATTTGTTTCGAAGCCACCTGCAAAGATGTTGGTTGTTAAGAAAGCCTAATTCTTCTGCAGGACTATGTCTCTAGGTGTATCGAATGGATGATGGATAGTGGATGCACTAGACATATGATCATTGACAAGTCGTTGTTTGTCGACCCCAACTTAACTACTTCTCCTCTGACGTATATCACTTTTGGCAACAACAACAAAGGAAAGGTAACTGGGCTAGGTACAATTTATATACCCAAAGACAAGTCCGTTGATGATGTTTTACTTGTTCAATCTCTTCGATTTAATCCCATGTTAGTTGGCAAGCTATGTGATTTAGGAATGCTAGTTCTATTCTCCATATCCAAATGCATTGTCTTCATGGCTGTCGGTGTCAAAACTGGCGGATCTCGGGTAGGGGGTCACGAACTGTGCGTCTAGGCGGATGGTAACAGGAGGCAGGGGACACGAAGTTTTACCCATGTTCGGGCCCTCTTGATGGAGGTAAAACCCTACGTCCTGCTTGATTAATATTGATGATATGGGTAGTACAAGAGTAGATCTACCACGAGATCAGAGAGGCTAAACCCTAGAAGCTAGCCTATGGTATGATTGTATGTTGTCCTACGGACTAAAACCCTCCGGTTTATATAGACACCGGAGAGGGCTAGGGTTACACAAGGTCGGTTCCAAAGGAGGAGATACGCATATCCGTATTGGCTAGCTTGCCTTCCACGCCAAGTAGAGTCCCATCCAGACACAAGACGAAGTCATCAATCTTGTATCTTCATAGTCCAACAGTCCGGCCAAAGGATATAGTCCGGCTGTCCGGAGACCCCCTAATCCAGGACTCCCTCAGTAGCCCCTGAACCAGGCTTTCAATGACGATGAGTCCGGCGCGCAGTATTGTCTTCGGCATTGCAAGGCGGGTTCCTCCTCTGAATACATCACGGAAGAATTTGAATACAAGGATAGTGTCCGACCCTACAAAATAAGTTCCACATACCACCATAGAGAGAATAATACTTCCACAAATCTAATCTGCTGACACGTCTTGGCAACACGACATTATGTCATGGCCCGGTGATTATTCGAACCGTTTCCTTTAACTAGCCCCACACATAACGCGAGGCAGTTTTTTGACACGTCTTGTCAAAGCAGAGATCATGTCCCCTTATCACGGGATTCTCATCAATACGGGTGTGGGTAACCCAACCGCGCCATCGATTACGGCGCTTTGGGGGATAAGCGAGTTTTACCAGGCTAGTGGGTGCGCATAGTTTCGACCGCCCATATAAAGGGACAAGGATTCACCTTTTCATCCACGCCTTCTTCCTCCTTTGCTCATCCATTTTCTCACACTCGAGCTCCAGCGCCCAAGTCCGCACTTCCCACCCCAACCTTCTCCAACCATGTTCGGAGCGGGAGGCAGGTGGATGGTCTCCTCCGTCACGGAGGGACACATCAAGAAGCTGAGGAGAGCCGGATACCTGCCCGACGACATCGCGCCCTGGCTCCCAGATGAGGGGCAGCTCATCCCCACCCCCAGGCCCCATGAGAGGGTAGTGTTTCTTACCCATTTCCTCCGCACACTGGGATTCCCTCCCCACCCATTCGTCTGGGGGCTCATGTTCTACTACGGCCTGGATTTCCACGATCTGGCCCCGAACTTCATCCTCAACATCTCGGCGTTTATCGTCGTGTGTGAGGCCTTCCTCCGCATCAAGCCCCACTTCGGCTTATGGCTGAAGACCTTCAATGTCAAGCCGAAGGTAGTGGGCGGCCGCCAGGCGGAGTGCGGCGGCGCCATGGTGGGCAAGATGCCCAACGTTACATGGCTCGAGGGCTCCTTCGTGGAGACCATAAAGGGTGGCAATCGGGGTGGTTCTACATCACCGAGCCGCGTGACCCTGCATGGGCAGCGACCCCCGAGTTCCAATCTGGCATCCCCGCGCGGCTCACCTCCTAGAAAGAGAAGGGCCTGTTCTAGGGTAGTTCGGGAGAGCTGACCGGACTCCAAACATGTACTCAAAACATGGTGAACAAGAAGCTCAAACTCGTCCACGTAGTCCAGGTCATGCTCATCCGCCGGATCCTCCCGTGTCAACAACAGGCCTTCAACTTGTGGGAGTTCGACCCGACCCAGCACCAAACTCTGAACAAGCTCTTTGATACAACACACGAGGATGCCTGGAAGGTGCTATTCAAGGGCGCCGAGGTTCCTCCTCCTACTACCGAGGATCACGGATTCTGCGTGAAGCACCAAGCCAGTGCGGTAAGCTCTTTTACCTCTTACAGGATACTTGTTTTTCATAGTTTGACTCTATGCGGGATCTAAGCTCCCGTTACTTTGACAAGACTGGCAGGAAACGGCCGGACAGATCGACTGTCCAGCTCCCTTGCCCGAAGGCCCAGGAAACGCTCTCCTGACGGAGATGCTAACTCCGGCTCCTTACAAGGTGCCAGAGAAGACCAAGAAGGCCAGGGGAACCCGAAAGAGTTCCCGACGCCATGTGTTATCGGACTCATCGTCCGATGACTCTGCAGCACACTCCTCCCCCGAAGGCGAGAAGGAAGAAGAAGATGTTCCCCCTTAAGTTGGGGGAGACAAGAAAAGGAAGGCCGCCCCAACTGGGGGGGGGGGTGAAGGGTCCAAGAAGGGAAGGACTCTCCTTCCATACAGCTCCACCGCCGCCGCTGAAGGCGAAGACGAGTGGTTGCCCATGGCCAAGCCCCTGGGGAGGTCGTAAGTATTCGGATACAAGAGTAATTCAAAACATTCCTTTATCGCACTGCTTTCCCTAACGCCGAATATGATTATGCGGGTCGCCACGAGCCCGTATCGATGTATCGTCGGATGGCTCCCTGGGCTCGTCGGATATGGATAGCGATCCACTTCCGACCGCCACCTCCCCTTGCCCTGCGGACGACATTGAGGTGTTGTCTCAAGAGGCATCGGGTCGAGGGGAGATAGTCCCGGAGGCGCCTCAAGGCGACCTTCCAAACTCCAGGAGCCGAGGGGACAAGGCCCCTGAGGGGCCCGAGTTCGGCCCTCAGCCGAACACCGCGCCAAAACCTCTAGCGGCTCTGGACTCGGGCAGGCGGCCTCCTTCTAAGAGGGGCGAGACGCCTGTGCCGATGACCTGTGTCCATCTAGAGGCGCCGGACAATTAGCTGGAAGCGCTTCGCAGCGCTTCCATCGAGAAGGAGCACCGTAGTATTATGAGTGCGGTGGTCCAGATGGTTCAGTCCGCCAAGAGCGGATTGACTGAAGCTTGTGCCAGCCTTCTAACAGGCTTTGAGGTAAGTGTTTAGAATATAGGAAAAATATTACCGCATAGACAGTAGCCCCTGATGCTCTATTCGGTGTTTGGAAAGAAAAGTCGAATAGAGGATCAAATAATACTGCAGGAGTCTAACATAAGTATGTCTGTATGCGTATGCAGGCTTCGCTGCTGGCCTCAGCCGCACTGACTGCGGAGGTCGCCACACTGAAGCAAGACCTCGAGGGGTCCAAGCAAGAGCTCGGCCTTGCCAAGAGGCAGCTCGAGGAGAACAAGGGTAAGTAATGCCTTGTCTACAGATATGTATATATAAAAGAAGACGCGATTGCAAAATGGCATGATCATCTTATATTTGCCAGGGGCCACGACCGAGGTGGCGTCCCTGAAGCAAGTGCTATCCGAGGCCGAAGGCAAAGCGGCCAAGGAGCGCGCCGAGCGGGAAAGGTAAGAGGCACGGGTGGGCGAGGTGCAGCAAGAGCTCCAGGTTCTCGTGATGAAGCACGAGGCGTTGGAGCTTGACTTGAAGACGCGAGAGTCTGAGCTTG
This sequence comes from Triticum dicoccoides, assembly GCF_002162155.2. NCBI lineage: Eukaryota > Viridiplantae > Streptophyta > Magnoliopsida > Poales > Poaceae > Triticum > Triticum dicoccoides. Next base: position 439,433,524 of record NC_041382.1, read on the forward strand.
CCGCGGCCCTCGAGAGCGCAAAGAGTGCCAAAGCTGAGGCCCAAAAGGCCCTCCAGGAGATTGACGCAATGAAGAAAATAGCGGCGGGTAAGGCATTCTATATGCAAAGCAAGCATGTGAAAGTAAATTACCTATTACTTACCCGGATCCGGAGCTCTCCAGGAGCATTCGCGGATTTGCCCCGCAGCATGTCGGATGCCACACAGTTTTACCAGGCCGAGGAGGGAAGCTCAACGGAGAAGCTGTTCTGGTCTCAGTATACTGGGACCGAACACCCGATGCCTATGAGCGACCAGCTGAAGTAGCTAGTCGAGCTGCACAAGGCGGTCGAACAGGCCATGAAGGGCTTTATAGTCCGGTGTGGCCTGGCGACGCCCTTCCGAACAGCTACTTTGGCTTTGTGAGGCGGCTTGTGGACGCCTGCCCACGGCTGGAGGTCGTTAAGCGATCTGTCTGCATCGAAGGTGCACGTCGGGCTTTTGCCCGCGTGAAGGTGCAATGGGCCAAGCTGGACACCGTGAAGCTGATCAAGGAGGGACCGCCGCAGGGCAAGGAGCATCGCACCCCCGAAATTTATTATGAGGGTGTCCTGAAGGGTGCCCGTGTTGTAGCGGACGAATGTTCAAAGGATGTAATATTTGAGTAAACTTGCTCATGTGATCCTGTATGATGAAAACTTGTTTCATATGCGCTATGCAACGCTTGTTTGAATTTAAAATATTACCTTCTGTTTGGCTATTTATCCAATCTGAGAGATGGCTAGTCCTCGGCTCCTGCCCCCATGCCATGAGTGCTGGGGTGTTCGGGATAAACCCGAGAACTCTTGTTCCCATGTTTGGGTCCTTCGAGGGAGGTGCTCAGCATAGCGAACAAGGCAACCAGACTAATAATGCTTTATCACTCTCACTTAGCCATAGAATTCTATAATTTTAAATTTCGGCGAAGCCCCTGGTATTCGGAAGGCCGAATTCGGGGCACGATACACGCCTTTAAGCCGGTTAGGATCGGCTCCTCGCTCTAAGCGGCATAAGTCTTTAGGGACTCAAAACCTCGCCGAACAGCGACCAGTCCCTCGCCTTATCATGACAGTCAGTTTTAGCTTTCTCTACTGAGGAGCTTAGCCAAGAAGAACCGGGGCACAATCGCAGTCGTTCTCCTAGCGCTACCTTAGCCGATAGAGCGGAACATAAGGTACCAAAACATAGGAGCCGGGCAAACCCAACATTTGACCAAAGACATGATTCGGAGCTGATGCATATAATGCTATAAGTTCGGGGTGCCGCACTTGTGAAAGTGTTCGGACTTCTCACACCATATTGTGGGGTACTAAGCCCCTAGTGTGTTGGCCGTACCAAAGTGTACGGTTGCAAGGTGTCATTAATGAACACACACATATATATATATATATATATATATATATATATATATATATATATATATATATATATATATATATATATATATATATATATAACTAGAATACAATAATAGTCGTAATGTTATGTGTTGTTTATTCAAAGAGGTGCGTTAAAGCATAATGATACAGATAGTGCGATAAGCAAAAAGTAGGACTATGTCCCTTCCAAGGGCAAGCTGAGGAATAGTATTAAAGCAAATATTTCACTCGTTATCGTAATCCACCTGGGAGTTCCGTGGTGTGACGTAGCTTTCTGCCTCTTTGGTTGCTGCATCATGTGTTCGGCAATGATGCTGCCGAACAGGGTTTCCAGAGATTAAAGTCCTGAAAAAAGAAAAATAACAAAGCGGGAAGCCCCTAGTGTGGTTTAAGGCGCGTATTGGGGCGTGCCATAGTTGTGCCCCCCTCCCCGCCTGTGCCCATGGTATTTTTAATGCGTAATTATGTACGCGTGGCACGAATTTCACCGTTTGGCTGGGAATGGGGTGGGGGCCGCATTGCTATGCGAGCTCAGATCGTGCCAAGCGGTCTAGTTGTCGATTACTCCGAGCGCGCTTGAAGGTGTCCGGGTCTTGAAACACCGAACTGGTGGATTGCCTTGAGAGGCTGCTTTGCGCTTCTGCTGCGAGGGTCGCAGTGTGCTCCTCCGTACGGAGAGAGCGCTCTGTGTTTCCATTGACTGTGATGACCCTCGAGGTCCTGGCATCTTGAGCTTGAGGTATGCATAATGCGGTACCGCATTGAATCTCGCAAATGCGGTTCGCCCGAGTAGTGCATCATAACCACCGCGGAACGGGACTATATCGAAGATTAATTCTTCGCTTCGGAAGTTATCCGGGGATCCGAAGACCACTTTCAGTGTAACTGAGCCTGTGCAATGGGCCCCTACACCTGGAATGACGCCTTTAAAGGTTGTTTTTGTGGGTTTGATCCTTGATGGGTCTATACCCATTTTGCGCACTGGGTCCTGATAAAGTAGGTTCAGGCTGCTGCCGCCATCCATAAGGACTCGAGTGAGGTGAAATCTGTCAATGATTGGGTCTAGGACCAGTGCGGCGAATCCGCCACGACGGATACTAGTGGGGTGGTCCCTGCGGTCGAAGGTGATCGGACAGGAGGACCATGGGTTGAACTTTGGGGCGACTGGCTCCAACGCATATATGTCCCAGAGCACACGCTTCCGCTCCCTCTTGGGGATGTGGGTTGCGTATATCATGTTCACCGTCCGCACTTGTGGGGGGAACCTTTTCTGTCCTCTGGTGTTCAGCTGCCGGGGCTCTTCCTCGTCATCGCTATGTGGCCCCTTATCTTTATCTTTGGCAATTAACTTGCCGGCCTGCTTGAACACCCAAGAATCCCTGTTGGTGTGGTTGGCTGGCTTGTCGGGGGTGCCGTGTATTTGACACGAGCGATCGAGTATACAGTCCAAACTGGATGGGCCCGGAGTGCTTCTTTTGAATGGCTTTTTCCGCTGACCGGGTTTAGAGCCTTTGAATCCGGCATTGACTGCCGTATCCTCACTATTATCTTTGTTAATGTGGCGCTTATGTTTGTTGCGAAGTGACTTGCTATTGCTGTCCTTGGTATCCGAAGTGCCATGGTTTTTTGATATGTTGTTACTGCGAGCCAGCCAGCTATCTTCTTCCGCACAAAAGCGGGTCATGAGTGTCGTGAGGGCTGCCATAGATGTCGGCTTTTCCTGTCCAAGGTGCCGGGCAAGCCACTCGTCGCGGATGTTATGCTTGAAGGCTGCTAGGGCCTCTGCATCTGGACAGTCGATGATTTGGTTTTTCTTTGTTAGGAACCATGTCCAGAATTGCCTGGCCGATTCTTCTGGCTGCTAAATTATGTGGCTCAAGTCATCGGCGTCTGGCGGTCGCACATAAGTGCCCTGAAAGTTGTCGAGGAATGTGGCTTCCAGATCTTCCCAATAGCTAATGGACTTTGCTGGCAAGCTGTTAAGCCAATGTCGCGTTGGTCCTTTGAGCTTTAGTGGGAGGTATTTGATGGCGTGTAAGTCATCGCCGCGGGCCATGTGGATGTGGAGGAGGAAATCCTCGATCCATACCGCATGATCTGTTTTGTCGTCGTATGATTCAATATTTACGGGTTTGAAACCCTCTGGGATTTGATGATCCATTACTTCGTCTGTGAAGCATAGGGGGTGTGCGACGCCTCTGTATTGGGCTATATCGCGATGCAGCTCGAATGGGTCTTGCCCGCTGTGTTCGGCCCGACCGGATTGACTTTTACTGTATCCGATGTGACGTTTATCATCTCGCATAGTGGCGCCCTCGTGATCCGTAGATCGATCTTGCATGTTTTGCTTTGTCCTCCGACACGTCTCACAGGTCTGGCATGTTTCCCCATGCTTTTTTATTTGAATGGCGTCGGGGTGCGGGCTGAGCTTTTGGCTGGAATGCCACTCTATCACGGCCACGAGGTGGCCGATCAGCCGCGTCATACGCTTCTTCCTCCAGTCGAGGTAGCAACCTGCATTTTAGGTAACTCTTGGAGGGGCGCTCGAGTTTATATTTCTCAGCCACAAGGACTTCAGTCCATCTGTTAGCTAGCAGATCTTGATCACCTTGAAGCTGCTGCTGCTTTTTCTTAAGGCTATTTGCCGTGGCCATAAGCCGGCGCTTGAAGCGCTCTTGTTCGACGGGATCCTCTGGCACAGCGAATTCGTCATCACCGAGGCTTGCCTCATCTTTGGAGGGGGGCATGTAATTATCATCCTCCGCTTCTCCATCTGCCGCTCTCTCAAGAGGGCTAGCTCCTCCATCCTCCTGCTCTAAATCTTGCTGGAGGGGATTCTTGTTATCTTCGGCACTATCCAGAGTGTTATTATCTCCTGTGCCGGTATCACCACTTTTGCTTTGGCGGGACTTAGAGCGGCGCCACTGACGTCGGCGCTTGGGTTGCTTCTTGGAGGGGTCATCCTCCACTATCTCGTCGCCATTGCCTTCTTTGGGTGTGTCGACCATGTATATCGTATGATGAGGTGGCTGTCCAGTGCCCTGTGGGGAGTGGTTCATCTTCGTCTCCCGCATCGTCGTCCATATCGTCAATGTCTTCGGAGTCAAAATCGAGCATGTCGGTTAAGTCATCGACAGTGGCTACTAAGTGGGTGGTGGGTGGGCCGCGAATTTCTTCGTCGTCCGCATCCCTATCCTGCCGGACATAGTTTGGCTAGGATCCTCCTGACAAGGAGAGAGACCTTAACAAGTTCAGTATGTCGCCAAAGGGCGAGTGCTGAAAAATATCCGTAGAGGTAAACTCCATGATCGGAGCCCAATCGGATTCGCTAGGAACGGGCGCAGGCGGTTCGGAGTCCGTGGCCGGAGAGAGATCCGACAGTTTGTCAACACGGCTCTTGTGCAGAGTAATGTCGATGTTTGGCTCGATCGCCGATGAGGGTAAGGCCTCTGTGGCGGGGTCCATCCACCCGTCCATGGACGGCGCAACTGGCTACGAATTGAGGGTCGGAGCGGCTGCCGGTGCGATCTCCTGAACACTGTCGGATGGTAGAGCTAAAGCGTACTCATCATGACCGCGTGACGCACATGGCAGAGGCTCAAGTCCATCAAAGATGAAGTCTCCGCGGATATCGGCTGTGTAGTTTAAGCTTCCAAACCTGACCTGATGGCCTGGGGCGTAGCTTTCAATCTGCTCCAGATGGCCAAGCGAATTAGCCCATAGTGCAAAGCCGCCGAATACAAAAATCTGTCCGGAGAGAAAAGCCTCACCCTGGACTTCATCGCTAACGATGATAGAAGGATCCATCAAGCCTAACGGCGACGACACAGAGGAACTCTCAACGAAAGCACTAATGTCGGTGTCAAAACCGGCGGATCTCGGGTAGGGGGTCCCGAACTACGCATCTAAGGCGGATGGTAACAGGAGGCAGGGGACACGATGTTTTACCCAGGTTCGGGCCCTCTCGATGGAGGTAAAACCCTACGTCCTGCTTGATTTATTCTTGATGATATGGGTATTACAAGAGTTGATCTACCATGAGATCGTAGAGGCTAAACCCTAGGAGCTAGCCTATGATTTTGATTGTTGTTGTCCTATGGACTAAACCCTCCGGTTTATATAGACACTGGAGGAGGCTAGGGTTACACAAAGTCAGTTACAAGGGAGGAGATCTACATATCCGAATTGCCAAGCTTGTCTTCCACGCAAAGGAGAGTCCCATCCGGACACGAGATGAAGTCTTCAATCTTGTATCTTCATAGTCCAACAGTCCAGCCAAAGGATATAGTCCGGCTGTCCGGAGACCCCCTAATCTAGGACTCCCTCAATGTCCTCTGACAATTCGTTCATCTTTGAGGGAATTAGAAAAGGTGATCTGTATATTGTGGATTTCTCTAAGGGTCCCTTGGTCCAAACTTGCTTTCTTGCAAAAGCAACCAAAGGTTGGCTGTGGCACCGAAGACTTGGTCATGCAGGTATAAGAAATTTACAGACTCTGGTGAAGAAAAATCATCTTCATGGCATCCCTTATGTAAAATTCAACAAGAATCGTCTCTGTGCTACATGTTAGGCTGGAAAGTTAGGCAATAAGCTTTATACATCACAGACAGATATGCCTACAACTAGACCTCTGGAAATTCTTCATATGGATTTATTCCGTCCTCTAAACTATGCAAGCTTCGATGGCAGTCATTATGGCCTGGTTATTGTTAATGATTTCTCTCGATACACTTGGGTATTCTTTCTCGAAGAGAAAACGTGCACCCAAGATATCATCAAAAGCTTCGCCAAGAAGGCCCAGAATGAATATGATGTGCGAATCAAGCATGTCAGAAGTGACAATGGAACTGAGTTAAAAAATACTCACATCGATGAATTTCTCGATGAAAATGGTATTACTCATGAGTTCTCTGCTGCATACACTCCGCATCAAAATGGAGTTGTTGAGGGAAAGAATAGAACTCTCATCGAAATGGCAAGAACAATGTTCAGTGGGTACAAAACTCCTATTCGCTTCGGGGTTGATGATATTAACACTGCTTGTCATGTTACCAATAGTGTTTATCTTCACAAGTTCCTTAAAAAAACTTCATATGAGCTTATCACTAGCAAGAAACCGAATGTTTCTTATCTGCTTGTTTTTGGTACACCTTGTTACATTCTTGATATGAATCATTCTTCCAAGTTTGCACCTAAGGCACATGAAGGTTTTCTTATTGGTTATGGCTCAAACTCGCATACCTAAGTTTTCTACAACTCCCACCACAGGAAAGTTATGGAAATGGTAAATGTGAAGTTTGATGAAACTAACGGCTCCCAAAAGGAGCACCTGCCAAATGTAATAGATGAACCACCGATTTATGATGCTATTCGGAAATGACCATTGGGAGTGTCAAGCCTGTTGAAGGGACTGCCCCTGAATCCTCTGATGGTAATGCCCCCATGACTCGAAGCAGAACTCGTCAAGCCACTTCCGAAGCAAATGCTACTCCGAATGCAAATGGCAATCAAAATCCAAATGGTGGTCAAAGTAGCAAACCCGAAGGGAATGATGATACAAATGCTGATGCTGATGCTGATGAAAATGACAAGGATCATCAGAAAGAAAATGCTCATCCCCGAGTGGCTAATCGAGTTGATCATTCATTAATTCCGGATGAACTTGAGAATCCAGGTTATCGACCCACAACTCGTTCGCGCACTCGTTTTGCTAACTAATGTGGTAGTTTCTCCTTTGTTTCATTGGAAAAACTACCAAATATGAGGAAGCCATGAATGATCTAGATTGTATGAATGCCATGCAAGAGGAGTTAGTCCAAGTCGAACTGAATGATGTTTGGGAACTGGTTGACAAACCGAATCCTAGGAAGCACAATATCATTGGCACAAAATGGATTTTCCGCACTAAGCAAGATGAAAATGGCATTGTGGTGAGAAATGAACCATGTCTTATTGCTCCAGGGTACACACGGGTAGAAGGTATTGATTTCGGTGAAACATATGCTCCTGTTGCACACCTGGAGGCAATTTGTATTCTTCTCGCTTATGCAAAATACAATGATATCTTGTTTTATCAAATGGATGTGAAAAGTGCTTTCCTTAATGGTGAAATTGATGAGGAAGTTTATGTTAGACAGCCACCTGGCTCTGAAAACCCTGAGTTTCCTAAGAAAGTTTTAGCTTGAAGAAACTTTATATGGGCTGAAGCAACCCCTCCAGCCTCGAGCTTGGTATGACACCTTGAAGAAGTTTTTGCTCAAGAAAGGGTTCAAGTCAGGATCCATTGATCCCACACTTTTCACCCGTGCTGTTGATAATGATCTATTCGTATGTCAAATCTATGTGGATGATATTATCTTCGGCTGTACTAACAATGCTTGCAGCTTAGAGTTCGGGAAAATGATGTCCGGTAAATATCAAATGTCTATGATGAGTGAACTCAAGTTCTTTCTCGGACTGCAAATTCGTCAACAAGCAAATGGCATTTTCATTTGATAGGAGAAATATCTGAAAGAATGCCTGAAGAAGTTCAAAATGCAAGATTCCAAAATGCAGGTCTATAAAACTACTATGCCCATGAATGGTAAGCTGGATGCAGGTGTGTATGGTAAGGATTACGATCAGAAGGTTTATCGTTCTATGATTGGTTCTCTTCTTTATCTATGTGCATCCGGACCTGACATTATGTTGAGTGTTTGCATGTGTGCTCGCTATCAAGCTGCAAAAAAAGAATCGCATCACCAAGCGGTCAAGCGCATTCTGAGATATTTGGCTCACAACCCCACCTTAGGTTTACGGTATCCTATGGGAGCAGAGTTTGATCGCGTTGCATATTGAGACTCGGATTGGGCTAGTGAATTGGCGGACATGTAATCTACTTCGGGGACATGCCATTTCCTCGGTAGATCATTGGTCTGTTGGTCATCAAGGAAGCAGAATTGTGTATCTCTTTCTACGGCTGAGGCCAAATATATAACTGTTGGTGCTTGTTGCACTTAGTTATTGTGGATGAAGCAAACACTAAAGGATGATAGCATCAAGGTCAAGCATATCCCTCTATATTTTGATAATTAGAGTTCCATCAAAATTCCACATAATCCTATGGAACATTCTTGCACGAAGCATATTGCCATCAGACACCATCTCATTCGCCATCATCATGCTCAAGAGGATATTACCATCTATCAGGTCAAGACCGAAGACAATCTCGCTAATATTTTTGCCAAGCCTCTCGATGAGAAAATATTTTGTGTGTTATCGTGTGAGATAAATATCTGGACTTCGCAAAAGTGAAGTAAGCTAGACTCGGCACCCGTGCTAACACTTCCACATCTTAGAAGGAATGGGTGCATAACACTCGAAGAGTTTGAAAATTTCTACAAAGTGAAAATTTCTTTCTGAGAGTGAATACATTAACGAAGAACTAGACTAACCGGGAACCACGACCACCTATGGGATCAAGGGTCTATTGCTGGTTTGGCGGGGGGGGCATGTTGCACAAAGCGCAGAGGAGCGTAAGCCAGCATGGCAGAGTTCACACGGGTAGTTTTTACCCAGGTTTGGGCTGACATGAGGCGTAAAACGCTACTCCTGCTTTGGTGGATTGATGGTGGAAAAATGGTGGTGAGCGCAACACTCTTGCCTGGCAGGGTTGCCTCGGGGCAAAACGGCTATGCGCGTATGAATGTTTTAGGGGGTGGATTCACTAACCCTTTCTACGGTTGCCTTGGGTCTCCTTTTATAGATAAATAGGTTACCATAGTGGAAAATCAGTCATTATCTACAGATTAGATAGCAAACAGTGCTATCGTACCTAACTCCGCAGGCTGACAGAGCGCATTAAATGCGTCGCTCAATGTCACATCGTAGCTTGCCCGGCAGGCCCTTCTAGGCTATTTTTGCTAGCTTCACGCCTACTCGCTCGACACGTCGCATGACGAGTGTCGTTTGGAGGTATTTCTTGTAGAAAGTGGCTTCCATGTGGCAAATAGTAGCCACTTAGTCATGTTGGAGCTTGACACCGCACCGATCGACGACGTGCGTTGCAGTGAGGTGGTTTTGCCTCCGCAAGTCCCGGCAGGACCGTCAGGACAACCTGAAAGCTTGATTCCAGGGGTAACCCAATTCTTGCCAGGCTCGCCTCCCTGGCAAGAGAGGGCTCTTACTTAGCAGTATCTTACTGAAGGAAATATGCCCTAGAGGCAATAATAAAGTTATTATTTATTTTCTTTATATCATGATAAATGTTTATTATTCATGCTAGAATTGTATTAACCGGAAACATAATACATGTGTGAATACATAGACAAACAAAGTGTCACTAGTATGCCTCTACTTGACTAGCTCGTTAATCAAAGATGGTTATGTTTCCTAACCATGAACAAGGAGTTGTTATTTGATTAACGGGATCACATCATTAGGTAAATGATCTGATTGACATGACCCATTCCATTAGCTTAGCACCCAATCGTTTAGTATGTTGCTATTGCTTTCTTCATGACTTATACATGTTCCTATGACTATGAGATTATGCAACTCCCGTTTGCCAGAGGAACACTTTGTGTGCTACCAAACGTCACAACGTAAATGGGTGATTATAAAGGTGCTCTACAGGTGTCTCCAAAGGTACATGTTGGGTTGGCGTATTTCAAGATTAGGATTTGTCACTCCGATTGTCGGAGAGGTATCTCTGGGCCCTCTCGGTAATGCACATCACATAAGCCTTGCAAGCATTGCAACTAATGAGTTAGTTGCGAGATGATGTATTACGAAACGAGTAAAGAGACTTGCCGGTAATGAGATTGAACTAGGTATTGAGATACCGACGATCGAATCTCGGGCAAGTAACATACCGATGACAAAGGGAACAACGTATGTTGTTATTCGGTCTGACCGATAAAGATCTTCATAGAATATGTAGGAGCCAATATGAGCATCCAGGTACCGCTATTGGTTATTGACCGGAGACGTGTCTCGGTCATGTCTACATTGTTCTCGAACCCGTAGGGTCCGCACGCTTAAGGTTTCGATGACAGTTATGTTATGAGTTTATGAGTTTTGATGTACCGAAGTTAGTTCGGAGTCCCAGATGTGATCACGGACATGACGAGGAGTCTCGAAATGGTTGAGACATAAAGATTGATATATTGGACGGCTATATTCGGACACCGGAAGTGTTCCGGGTGATTTCGGAGAAAACCGGAGAGCCGGAGGGTTACCGGAACC
>NC_041382.1:439444487-439472991 GCF_002162155.2 Triticum dicoccoides
AGAAGTAATGGGCCATATGGGCCTTAGTGGAGAGAGAGAGGGGCAGCCAAGGTGGGCCGCGCGCCTCCTCCCCCCTGGTCCGAATTGGACTAGGAGAGGGGGGGTGACGCCCCCCTTTCCCTCTCCCTCCCCACTTCCTTCCCCCTCCTAGTAGGAGTCCTACTCCTACTAGGAGGAGGACTCCTCCTGGCGCGCCTATAGGGGCTGGCCGGCCTCCTCCCCTTGCTCCTTTATATACGGGGGCAGGGGGCACCCCCTAGACACAACTTGATCCACGTGATCATATTCTTAGCCGTGTGCGGTGCCCCCTTCCACCATAGTCCTCGATAATATTGTAGCAGTGCTTAGGCGAAGCCCTACGACGGTAGTGCATCAAGATCGTCACCACACCGTCGTGCTGACAGAACTCTTCCCCGACACTTTGCTGGATCGGAGTCCGGGGATCGTCATCAAGCTGAACGTGTGCTAGAACTCGGAGGTGCCGTAGTTTCGGTGCTTGATCGTTCGGGCCGTGGAGACGTACGACTACATCAACCAAACGCTTCCGTTGTCGATCTACAAGGGTACGTAGATCACACTCTCCCCTCTCGTTGCTATGCATCACCATGATCTTGCATGTGCGTAGGAATTTTTTGAAATTACTACGTTCCCCAATAGTGGCATCCGAGCCTAGGTTTTACATGTTGATGTTATTTGCATGAGTAGAACACAAGTGAGTTGTGGGCGATATAAGTCATACTGCTTACCAGCATGTCATACTTTGGTTCAGCGGTATTGTTGGAGGAAGCGGCCCGGACCGACATTACGCGTACGCTTACGCGAGACCGGTTCTCCCGACGTGCTTTGCACATAGGTGGCTTGCGGGTGACAGTTTCTCCAACTTTAGTTGAACCGAGTGTGGCTAATCCCGGTCCTTGCGAAGGTTAAAACAACACCAACTTGACAAACTATCGTTGTGGTTTTGATGCGTAGGTAAGATTGGTTCTTGCTTAAGCCCTTAGCTGCCACGTAAAACTTGCAACAACAAAGTAGAGGACGTCTAACTTGTTTTTGCAGGGCATGTTGTGATGTGATATGGTCAAGACATGATGCTAAATTTTATTGTATGAGATGATCATGTTTTCTAACCGAGTTATCGCCAACTGGCAGGAGCCATATGGTTGTTGCTTTATTGTATGCAATGCAATCGCGCTGTAATGCTTTACTTTATCACTAAGCGGTAGCGATAGTCGTGGAAGCATAAGATTGGCGAGACGACAACGATGCTACGATGGAGATCAAGGTGTCGCGCCGGTGATGATGGTGATCACGATGGTGCTTCGAAGATGGAGATCACAAGCACAAGATCATGATGGCCATATCATATCACTTATATTGATTGCATGTGATGTTTATCTTTTATGCATCTTATCTTGATTTGATTGACGGTAGCATTATAAGATGATCTCTCACTAATTATCAAGCAGTGTTCTCCCTGAGTATGCACCGTTGCAAAAGTTCTTCGTGCTGAGACACCACGTGATGATCGGGTGTGATAGGCTCTACGTTCAAATACAACGGGTGCAAAACAGTTGCACACGCGGAATACTCAGGTTATACTTGACGAGCCAAGCATATACAGATATGGCCTCGGAACACGGAGACCGAAAGGTCGAGCATGAATCATATAGTAGATATGATCAACATAGTGATGTTCACCAATGAAACTACTCCATCTCACGTGATGATCGGACATGGTTCAGTTGATTTGGATCACGTAATCACTTAGAGGATTTGAGGGATGTCTATCTAAGTGGGAGTTCTTTAAGTAAATTAATTGAACCTAAATTTATCATGAAACTTAGTATCTGATAGTATCTTGCTTGTTTATGCTTGATTGTAGATAGATGGCTCGTGTTGTTGTTCCGTTGAATTTTAATGCGTTCCTTGAGAAAGCAAAGTTGAAAGATGATGGTAGCAATTACACAGACTGGGTCCATAACTTGAGGATTATCCTCATTGCTGCACAGAAGAATTACGTCCTGGAAGCACCACTGGGTGCCAGGCCTGCGCTGGAGCAACACCAGATGTTATGAATGTCTGGCAGAGCAAAGCTGATGGCTACTCGATAGTTTAGTGTGCCATGCTTTACGGCTTAGAATGAGGACTTCAACGACGTTTTGAACGTCATGGAGCATATGAGATGTTCCAGGAGTTGAAGTTAATATTTGAAGCAAATGCCCGGATTGAGAGATATGAAGTCTCCAATAAGTTCTATAGCTGCAAGATGGAGGAGAACAGTTCTGTCAGTGAGCATATACTCAAAATGTCTGGGTATAATAATCACTTGATTCAATTGGGAGTTAATCTTCCAGATGATTGTGTCATTGATAGAATTCTCCAATCACAGCCACCAAGCTACAAGAGCTTCGTGATGAACTATAATATGCAAGGGATGAATAAGACTATTCCCAAGCTCTTTGCAATGCTAAAAGCTGCGGAGGTAGAAATCAAGAAGGAGCATCAAGTGTTGATGGTCAACAAGACCACTAGTTTCAAGAAAAAGGGCAAAGGGAAGAAGGGGAACTTCAAAAAGAACGGCAAGCAAGTTGCTACTCAAGAGAAGAAACCCAAACCTCGACCTAAGCCTGAAACTGAGTGCTTCTACTGCAGGCAGACTGGTCACTGGAAGCGGAACTGCCCCAAGTATTTGGCCGATAAGAAGGATGGCAAGGTGAACAAATGTATATGTGATATACATGTTATTGATGTGTACCTTACTAATGCTCGCAGTAGCACCTGGGTATTTGATACTGGTTCTGTTGCTAATATTTGCAACTCAAAACAGGGACTATGGATTAAGCGAAGATTGGCTAAGGACGAGGTGATGATGCGCGTGAGAAACGGTTCCAAGTCGATGTGATCGCAGTCGGCACGCTACCTCTACATCTACCTTGGGGATTAATATTAGACCTAAATAATTGTTATTTGGTGCCAACATTAAGCATGAACATTATATCTGGATCTTGTTTGATGCGAGATGGTTATTCATTTAAATCTGAGAATAATGGTTGTTCTATTTATATGAGTAATATCTTTTATGGTCATGCACCCTTAAAGAGTGATCTATTTTTATTGAATCTCGATAGTAGTGACACACATATTCATAGTGTTGAAGCCAAAAGATGCAGAGTTGATAATGATAGTGCAACTTATTTGTGGCACTGCTGTTTATGTCATATCAGTGTAAAGCGCATGAAGAAACTCCATACTGATGGACTTTTGGAACCACTTGATTATGAATCACTTGGTACTTGCGAACCGTGCCTCATGGGCAAGATGACTAAAACACCGTTCTCCGGTACTATGGAGAGAGCAACAGATTTATTGGAAATCATACATACAGATGTATGTGGTCCAATGAATATTGAGGCTCGTGGCCGATATCGTTATTTTCTCACCTTCACAGATGACTTAAGCAGATATGGGTATATCTACTTAATGAAACATAAGTCTGAAACATTTGAAAAGTTCAAAGAATTTCAGAGTGAAGTTGAAAATCATTGTAACAAGAAAATAAAGTTTCTACGATCTGATCGTGGAGGAGAATATTTGAGTTACGAGTTTGGTGTACATTTGAAAAATTGTGGAATAGTTTCACAACTCACGCCACCCAGAACACCACAACGTAATGGTGTGTCCGAACGTCGTAATCGTACTTTAGTAGATATGGTGCGATCTATGATGTCTCTTACTAATTTACCGCTATCGTTTTGGGGATACGCTCTAGAGACGGCCGCATTCACGTTAAATAGGGCACCATCAAAATCCGTTGAGACGACGCCTTATGAACTGTGGTTTGGCAAGAAACCAAAGTTGTTGTTTCTGAAAGTTTGGGGCTGCGATGCTTATGTGAAAAAGCTTCAACCTGATAAGCTTGAACTCAAATCAGAGAAATGTGTCTTAATAGGATATCCAAAGGAAACTATTGGATACACCTTCTATCACAGATCCGAAGGCAAGAATTTTGTTGCTAAGTTCGGAAACTTTCTGGAGAAGGAGTTTCTCTTAAAAGAAGTGAGTGGGAGGAAAGTAGAACTTGACAAGGTAACTATACCTGCTCCCTTATTGGAAAGTAGTGCATCACGGAAAACTGTTTCAGTGACACCTACACTAGTTAGTGAGGAAGCTAATGATGATGATCATGAAACTTCAGAACAAGATACTACTGAACCTCGTAGATCAACCAGAGTGAGATCCGCGCCAGAGTGGTACGCTAATCGTGTTCTGGAAGTCATGCTACTAGATCATGATGAACCTACGAACTATGAAGAAGCGATGGTGAGCCCAGATTCCGCAAAATGGCTTGAAGCCATGAAATCTGAGATGGGATCCATGTATGAGAACAAAGTATGGACTTTGGTTGACTTGCCCGATGATCGACAAGCAATTGAGAATAAATGGATCTTCAAGAAGAAGACTGACACTGACGGTAATATTACTGTCTACAAAGCTCGACTTGTCGCAAAAGGTTTTCGACAAGTTCAAGGGATTGACTACGATGAGACCTTCTCACCCGTAGCGATGCTTAAGTTTGTCCGAATCATGTTAGCAATTGGCGCATTTTATGATTATGAAATTTGGCAGATGGATGTCACAACTGCATTCCTGAATGGATTTCTGGAAGAAGAGTTGTATATGATGCAACCAGAAGGTTTTGTCGATCCAAAGGGAGCTAACAAAGTGTGCAAGCTCCAGCGATCCATTTATGGACTGGTGCAAGCCTCTCGGAGTTGGAATAAATGCTTTGATAGTGTGATCAAAGCATTTGGTTTTATACAGACTTTTGGAGAAGCCTGTATTTACAAGAAAGTGAGTGGGAGCTCTGTAGCATTTCTGATATTATATGTGGATCACATATTACTAATTGGAAATGATATAGAATTTCTGGATAGCATAAAGGGATACTTGAATAAGAGTTTTTCAATGAAAGACCTCGGTGAAGCTGCTTACATATTAGGCATTAAGATCTATAGAGATAGATCAAGACGCTTAATTGGACTTTCACAAAGCGCATACCTTGACAAAGTTTTGAAGAAGTTCAAAATGGATCAAGCAAAGAAAGGGTTCTTGCCTGTGTTACAAGGTGTGAAATTGAGTAAGACTCAATGCCCGACCACTGCAGAAGATAGAGAAAAATGAAAGATGTTCCCTATGCTTCAGCCATAGGCTCTATCATGTATGCAATGCTGTGTACCAGACCTGATGTGTGCCTTGCCATAAGTCTAGCAGGGAGGTACCAAAGTGATCCAGGAGTGGATCACTGGACAGCGGTCAAGAACATCCTGAAATACCTGAAAAGGACTAAGGATATGTTTCTCATATATGGAGGTGACAAAGAGCTCATCATAAAAGGTTACGTTGATGCAAGCTTTGACACTGATCTGGACGATTCTAAATCGCAAACCGGATACGTATTTACATTAAACAGTGGAGCTGTCAGTTGGTGCAGTTCTAAACAAAGCGTCGTAGCGGGATCTACATGTGAAGCGGAGTACATAGCTGCTTTGGAAGCAGCAAATCAAGGAGTCTGGATGAAGGAGTTCATATCCGATCTAGGTGTCATACCTAGTGCATCGGGTCCAATGAAAATCTTTTGTGGCAATACTGGTGCAATTGCCTTGGCAAAGGAATCCAGATTTCACAAGAGAACCATGCACATCAAGAGACGCTTCAATTCCATCCGGGATCTAGTCCAGGTGGAAGACATAGAGATTTGCAAGATACATACGGATCTGAATGTTGCAGACCCGTTGACTAAGCCTCTTCCATGAGCAAAACATGATCAGCACCAAGGCTCCATGGGTGTTAGAATCATTACTGTGTAATCTAGATTATTGACTCTAGTGCAAGTGGGAGACTGAAGGAAATATGCCCTAGAGGCAATAATAAAGTTATTATTTATTTCCTTATATCATGATAAATGTTTATTATTCATGCTAGAATTGTATTAACCGGAAACATAATACATGTGTGAATACATAGACAAACAAAGTGTCACTAGTATGCCTCTACTTGACTAGCTCGTTAATCAAAGATGGTTATGTTTCCTAACCATGAACAAGGAGTTGTTATTTGATTAACGGGATCACATCATTAGGTAAATGATCTGATTGACATGACCCATTCCATTAGCTTAGCACCCAATCGTTTAGTATGTTGCTATTGTTTTCTTCATGACTTATACATGTTCCTATGACTATGAGATTATGCAACTCCCGTTTTCCGGAGGAACACTTTGTGTGCTACCAAACGTCACAACGTAAATGGGTGATTATAAAGGTGCTCTACAGGTGTCTCCAAAGGTACATGTTGGGTTGGCGTATTTCGAGATTAGGATTTGTCACTCCAATTGTCGGAGAGGTATCTCTGGGCCCTCTCGGTAATGCACATCACATAAGCCTTGCAAGCATTGCAACTAATGAGTTAGTTGCGAGATGATGTATTACAAAACGAGTAAAGAGACTTGCCGGCAACGAGATTGAACAAGGTATTGAGATACCGACAATCGAATCTCGGGCAAGTAACATACTGATGACAAAGGGAACAAAGTATGTTGTTATGCGGTCTGACCGATAAAGATCTTCGTAGAATATGTAGGAGCCAATATGAGCATCCAGGTTCCGCTATTGGTTATTGACCGGAGACGTGTCTCGGTCATGTCTACATTGTTCTCGAACCCGTAGGGTCCCCATGCTTAAGGTTTCGATGACAGTTATGTTATGAGTTTATGAGTTTTGATGTACCGAAGTTAGTTCGGAGTCCCGGATGTGATCACGAACATGACGAGGAGTTTCGAAATGGTCGAGACATAAATATTGATATATTGGACGGCTATATTCGAACACCGGAAGTGTTCCGGGTGATTTCGGAGAAAACCGGAGAGCCGGAGGGTTACCGGAACCCCCTCGGGAGAAGTAATGGGCCATATGGGCCTTAGTGGAGAGAGAGAGGGGCAGCAAGGGTGGGCCGCGCGCCTCCTCCCCCCCTGGTCCGAATTGGACTAGGAGAGGGGGGTGGCGCCCCCCTTTCCCTCTCCCTCCCCACTTCCTTCCCCCTCCTAGTAGGAGTCCTACTCCTACTAGGAGGAGGACTCCTCCTGGCGCGCCTATAGGGGCCGTCCGGCCTCCTCCCCTTGCTCCTTTATATACGGGGGCAGGGGGAACCCCCTAGACACAAGTTGATCCACGTGATCATATTCTTAGCCGTGTGCGGTGCCCCCTTCCACCATAGTCCTCGATAATATTGTAGCAGTGCTTAGGCGAAGCCTTGCGACGGTAGTGCATCAAGATCATCACCACGCCGTCGTGCTGATGGAACTCTTCCCCGACAATTTGGTGGATCGGAGTCCGGGGATCGTCATCGAGCTGGCCGTGTGCTAGAACTCGGAGGTGTCGTAGTTTCGGTGCTTGGTCGGTCGGGCCGTGGAGACGTACGACTACATCAACCAAACGCTTCCGTTGTCGATCTACAAGGGTACGTAGATCACACTCTCCCCTCTCGTTGCTATGCATCACCATGATCTTGCGTGTGCGTAGGAATTTTTTTGAAATTACTACGTTCCCCAACACTTACTTCACTGGTTAGTCTGGTCTTCTTGGGCTGCTTGGTGGTCCTTCGAAGAACTGATCCATTGAGCTCCAATCAGAGCTTGGTGTTGTAATCTTCTTCTCATGCATGTGCATATTCTGGACAACAGACCCAGGGTTTGTTTCACCGACAGAAGCCCCTAGGCCTGCCCCTATCACGTTGTCGAGCGTCGTCAGGGTAGGCCCTAATAAGTGCACAGGCGGGGCATGGAAGAGGCTGGCTTCTAAGATCTTCTTTGCTTCTTCATTAATCTTGAGTCCGGGCCACTTTTCGGTTTTCCCGAGCATCATGTAAAGCCCATCATGGTGGGGCCACTCTTGTAATGGCCTGTGAAGGACTTTAACACACAGGGGATAAACTGCCAATTCACTCTTCCCAACACACACTTATCCTCGGCCACGTATGCTGCATGCATCGCGCGGGGTAGATCACCGAGGTGCGTGGTGCAGGAGAGCATCAAGGCGGGGGCCCGGCCTTCTTGAATTGGTGAAGGAGGGGGGCGGTTACTCATTGAAGGATTAGCTCTCTCCCTCAGCCCGCCTATAAAAGGAGGGACGGAGGAAGAGCAAAGGCATCCGTCCTTGCATCTCTTCTCCTCCATCCTCTGCTTTCTGTTGGTTATGTTGAGAAGGAGAACACGAGGTCAGGCCCCGGGCCCTATCTTAGAGCTTCGTATGGACTTCACGAGGATGCTTAGATGGCATGGTGATAGCACTGGAGGTGGCGACTCTGGTGCGCTCGTCCATAGGTCCAAATCGAGTGAGAGGTGACACGAACGACACCATGCCATGGCCCATAATGTACACGAGGTGTGGTAGTCAGTCGTGGGCCATTCCTCCTTCTCTCGCGGTGTTAGGGAAGCGTATAATGGTTTCTCCATTAGCAAAGTCGATCCTGACCTCCCCGACGTTGTTCGCTTCATCATGCAGGTGGTCTCTTTGCTCCTATACACGTCTCCTAGATGTGCGGTGATTTATGATGTCGGGGCTGCTGGGGATGACCATGCTCTCTGTGGTATTTCCCAGAGAGCGTGGTGTCTGACGTGGCTGTCATGCGGTGTTCTTTGGATGGCTGTGATATGGAAGGTGGCGGGACGCACCAAGAACGGGGACGGTCGTTCCGATGAGTTGTGTTTGTCAGTGACTCCGTTTCTTCCATCTAGGTCACCGGCAGCGTCGCCATCTGCACACGCCCTCCGGTTTCTTCCTCCTCGCTAGGAAACGACACCACCCTGATCGCACGCTGCTGCTCATTAGCAATAGCGCTTGTTTTGTTCCCGCGCTACTACTAATTAGTAGTAGCGCCTGTTCCTATACCTTGTTGCTGCTAAGGTTCTGCGTATAAGGTTTTCACTATCCTGGGAGGTGATGAATCCTAGCCGGGTCTTCCCTTCACCCTCTTCGCATCTTCCTGTAAGAGATGGACAAGGGCAAAAGCATCACAGGGCACTTATCTTTTTCCAATCTTAAATCTGTAGGCACTTGCCAAATTTTAGTCCAAATAATGTAATCTCTTTAGTCCATGTTTGTGTCCTGTAAGGTCTGTACTTGTTTGATCTGGATATTAATGAAAAAGATGAAACTTGCCGGAGGACTCATGCATGTATATGTCCATGTAGTGTTGGGATGCCTCTATATTTTAGATAAACGAGTTTCCTCTCGGAATCTATCCTCCTGGTACCCTCTTTTTGTTGTTGAGGAACTGAGCCTACCGGGCACAATTGCGAAGGGGTACCAGCCCCCACCAACCTTTTTTCAGCAAAGGGCACTGCGACCTTCCCTAACCGAAGCAACGTTTGAGTCGAGGGGTGGGAGCACCTATGTTTCAAAAAAGTGGCGGCATTTTCTTATGCACAAGTTTTTTCTTACGGAACACGTATGGAACAGAGATAGAACTTATCTGTTTGGCTTGCAGGAAAATGCAATGTTGGTTCATCTTTCCATCTTCCCTCAGAGGCCAAGTTCTCGGCAGGAACCTGCAGTTTTATGTAGATGGAAATGATCCAAGATGCGATCTAATCTACATGAGTATGCAATGCTCATGAAATGCTTATGAAATGCACGTGATATGATCATGCAATGCTCATGATATGCTTATGCATGCATGCAACTTGTCGGGGACCCCAGCGCTTCATTCATTTCTCTGTTGCTCAGGGACTGTGCCCGACTTTGTACAAGGCGTTACATGCAACTGAGGCAAGTCCTGTACAAAAGGGTGGCTACCGGGCAGGGCCCGACAGCCGCAACTTACAGGTAGAACTTGCGGAGATGCTCCATATTCCATGAGTTTGGTAATTGAATGCCATCTCCAGTCTCTGGATGGACTGCGCGAGGTCTGGTGACTCAAACAACCCGGTAAGGGCCTTCCCACTTCGGTGTCAACTTGTTTATATCCTTGGCGGACTGAACACGCATAAGGACAAGGTCACCTTCCTCAGAACAACGGGCACGAACCCTACAGCTATGATAGCGACGCAGGGCTTGGTGATAGCGTGCAGCACGCGTAATAGCCTATAGACAGTTCTCCTCGAGAAGCACAACATCGTCACGCCGGTGATGATCCTGCGCTACTTCATCATAGGCAAGCACTCGAGGCGACCCATATATGAATTCCATGGGGATAACTGCTTCTGCCCCGTAAATGAGGGAGAAGGGAGTCTACCCGGTAGCTCGAACTGGTGTCGTTCTGACGGACCACAGAACTACTGGCAGCTCATTGATCCATCGCTTGTCGCACTTCTGCAGTGTATCAAATGTTCTTGTCTTGAGTCCTCGCAGGACTTCAGAGTTCGCCCTCTCAGCTTGTCGATTGCTTCTGGGATGTGCCACAGAAGCGAATGAGATCTTGCTTCCGAGGGCATGAACATATTGCATGAAGGAACGACTCGTGAACTGGGTGCCGTTCTCAGTGATGATCCGTGCAGGGACCCCGAAGCGGCACACCAATCCTTTCAAGAACTTGATAGCTGACTAAGCAGTCACCTTTCTCGCGACATATACTTTCGGCCACTTTGTAAACTTGTCGATGGCAACGAAAAAGTATTCAAAGCCCCCGGCAGCTTGGGGGAAAGGACCGAGGATATCAAGCCCCAGACCGAAAACGGACATGAGAAAGGGATTGTCTGAAGCGCTTGTGCGTGCAGGCAGTTGGATGTTCTTGGAATGGAACTGGCAGGCTTCACACTTTGTGACTAGCTCAAGCACATCTTGGAGGGCTATGGACCAATAGAATCCTTGCCGGAATGCTTTCCCAACTAATGCCCTTGATCCAATGTGGGATCCGCACATGCCTGTGTGTATGTCTGCCAGTAGTAACTTTCCTTCTTCCCGGCAGATGCACTTCAATTTCACACCCTTGGGCCTTCTTCTGTATAGAGTGTCATCGACAAACTGATACATACTGGCCCTCCAGGCTACTCTTTCAGTGTCTTCTTGCTCATTGGGAAGTTCTCTAGTTTGGAGGAAATGGACTATGTGCCTTGCCCAAGTTGGAGCCTGAGGCTCGGCAACAAGGACTAGTGGCACCTCCTCATGCACGGGAGCATGTTTCTCGACCATGGGGACCAGTGGCCTGTCAGGAGAGCGCAGCCCGATAGTCGATAGGGAGTTGTTTCTGGAAGGTTCCCTACCAGGAGAGGCTTACCGGAGTCCAACTTACTCCTCTTTCTGGCTGTTGTTGTTGGGGATACGGAGGGCTGAGTAAGATTGGGAACAAAAGTTGTTGGTTCCGGAGGAAGTTTTTGCACAGCACACTTTGAAAGATGATCAGCTATGTCGTTTTCCGCACGGGGTACGTGCTCTGTTTGCAATCCATCAAAGTGATCCTCCAATTTGCTCACTTCCTCAACATATGCCTCCATCAATGGACTTTGGTAATCCTTGTTGACTTGTCTCACCACAAGTTGTGAATCTCCTTGAAAGATCGGCTTCTTAATTCCCAATTCTGTGGCGATCCTGAGCCCGACAAGGAGCCCTTCACACTTCGTTGTATTGTTGGTTGCCTCTTCCGTGGGAAAATGCATCTGGACGACGTACTTCAAATGCTCTCCTGAGGGAGCAACAAGAAGCTCGCCAGCCCCTGCACCTTGCAGGGAGAAGGCACCATCGAAATACATGATCCATTCTTCGGGAGCCTCCTTGCCGGGGGTAACTGTTTCCAGTACTTCCTCATTAGAGGTTGGAATCCATTCTACAATAAACTCTCATAATGCCCTGCTCTGAATCGTTGATGTGCTCTCAAATTTTAGGCCAAAGTTGGACAACTCCAAAGCCCACTCCACTATTCTGCCGGTTGCATCAGGGTTCCAGAGTATCCTTTGCAACGGGAAGTGGGTGACAACCGTGATCTTATTGGCTTGGAAGTAGTGGTGCAGTTTCCTTGAGGCCATGATGAGGCCAAAAATCAACTTTTGCACACTAGAGTACCTCGATCTAGCCCCATGTAACAGGGAACTAATGAAGTACACTGGGCGTTGCACCACTTTCTTCCTTGTCGCATCCTTGGGGTTGCCCCTGCTGCTATGCTCTTCTCTGTCCTGATCATTATCCGGTTTTGCCGGGCTTTGTTGACTCTCTGCTTCCTCTACTTCCTGTTGTGCCACTAGGGCTGCACTAACCACTTGATTAGTTGCTGCTAGGTACAACAGCAACGACTCTTCTGGTATAGGGGCAACCAAAGTGGGCATAGAGGACAAGTAGGCCTTCAAATCTTGTAGAGTTGCGTCTACTTTCGGGATCCACTTCACAGGTCCTACCTTCTTCTAAATCTTGAAGAACGGCAGGGCGCGTTCGACGGACTTGGAGATGAATCTGCTAAGCGCAGCAATGCACCCTGTCAGATGTCTTACATCTTTGACTATCCTTGGTACCTAGATTTGCTCGATCGCCTTGATCTTGTCGGGGTTGGCTTTGATCCCACGATGAGATACAAAGAATCCAAGAAGCTTGCCGGAGGGTACGCAAAACAGACACTTCTCCGGATTTAGCGTCAAGTTGATCTTGCGCAGATTAGCAAATGTCTCCTCCAAATCCTGGAAAATGGTTGACCTGTCCTTGGTCTTGACCACAATATCATCCATATAAGCTTCAATGTTTCTGTGCAACTGTGGTTCAAAACTAATCTAGACTGCTCTTGCAAAAGTGGACCTGGCACTCTTTAACCCGAAAGGCATGTGCACAAAGCAGTACGTACCACATGGGGTGATGAATGAGGTCTTCTCTTTGTATTCCTTGGATATGAAGATCTGATGATACCCAGAGTATGCATCCAGAAGGGAGAGAAAGTCACAACCTGCAGTGGAGTCCACAATTTGGTCGATGCGCGGCAAGGAAAACAGGTCCTTCGGGCAAGCTTTGTTGAGATTTGTGAAATCAATACAAAGCCTTCATTTCCCGTTAGCCTTGCGCACGACCACTGGGTTTGGTAACCATGCCAGATGCAGTACTCCTCTAACCAGACTAGCTACCTCAAGCTTCTTAATCTCCTCGGCAATGAACTGTTGCCTCTCCAAGGCCTTCTTTCGAACCTTATGCTTGACGGGTCGGGCATGTGGGCAGAAAGCATGGTGGTGCTTGATTACCTTCCTGGGAACATCAGGGACATCAAATGGTTGCCAAGCAAACACATCGATATTCGCCCGCAGGAAGGTAACAAGTGTGATTTTCTATTTGTCATCAAGGGTGACGCTGATATTGAAGGTACCATTAACGTCAGCCAGCCCTCCCGGGACCTTCGTTACATGTGGTGCAACAACCTTGGATTTCATGTTGTTGGAACTCTCCAGCAAGTCATCAATAGGTGTAGCGCACTCCAGAGAGATATGCTTCCGAGATTCGTTGTTGGTGTCCCTGCTTTCCTTCTTCTTTCCTCTGTTTTCCTTGGTAGGAACCATTGCTACCGTGGCCTCTGCTACGACTGCGGCCCGATACGTCTTATCCATGCAAATGATTGCATCCTTCTGTCAGGACCCCGATCCTAAGTCACACCGATCTAGCATGTAACACATCATATCACTTTGCGGCCTCACGCACGGTATCCCCATGGGTGCCACATTACCTGGCTTGGGACCGTTTGTGCCTTTTGGCTCACGTATATGATAGTGTCGCTATCATCCATATGACAGAGAACCTAGGCCGGCATGACTAGTCGTAAACCCAAGGTGGCGCTAACTTAGAGGGACAGGCATACATGACCCAGCAATGCACGTGTCGGTTATCAACGTATGAGCCCAAGTCGTAGCAACATACAATGACTTAAAGGAACAATGTGTGACATTTCCCCGAAGGGACAGACACAAGAGCAAAGAAGGACACATGCCGATCATACCATCTGTTCCGGTGTAGTAGCAAGCTACCATGGCTCAACGGAAGCACTAGGAGACATTTCTCCATAAGAGAGGCTAATAAGAATAAACACTTAGATTGTCGGATCCCACACATACCAAGCATTTCAAATCATACACATAATATGCTCGATATGTGCAAATAAAACATGGCATCACAACAAAACTCTATGACTCGAAGTATTTATTTAGAAGGCTCCAGAGAGTCATACATAGTAACAATTACAATCATGGGTCACATGACCCAACAGACATAGGATACAAGCAACGGAAGCATAACATGTCTGAGTACAGACAACTACAATGAAAAAAGGCTGAGAAGCCTGACTATCTACAAGACCATCCCAAGGGTACAAGATCATAGCTGAGGTGACAAGCTAAACGTCGAAGTCCACGCGGAACTACTAGTGAGACTGAAGTCTCTCTGTAAAACATAAATTAAGCAAACGTGAGTACAAATGTACCCAGCAAGACTTACATCAGATCTAGCTACATATGCATCAATATCTACAAAGGGGGTGGTGGAGTTTAACTACAGCAAAGCCAACTTTGACTGAGTGGCTATCATGTACTACGACTACAAGTAACTCTTTTGAGGTGGCGCACATGAGTCCACATATTCACCATATCAATACACCACTATGGATTTGCTTCCGTCTCCCTACGAGAAGGTCATCCATAGCACTCACGCTTATCTTGCACATT
The DNA here is from genome assembly GCF_002162155.2 of Triticum dicoccoides. Lineage (NCBI taxonomy): Eukaryota > Viridiplantae > Streptophyta > Magnoliopsida > Poales > Poaceae > Triticum > Triticum dicoccoides. The sequence goes on from NC_041382.1 coordinate 439,459,162, forward strand.
TTAGAGTATCCACTTTCACTTGTCTATGTAAGCAACCCAGTAGTCCATCACCGCATACGCGGCTATTCGAATACATCATGTTAACCCTACAAGGGTGTAGTTCTTCACACACGCTCTCGCCACTTACCGCCTTGTACACATCATGTATCTCGGCAACCTTCAAGCGGAAGCTTGGCGAGGGTGTCGTCCACGACCTGACTAACCACACAAGTCTCTAGTCCAGGTTTATCGCCTATTCGGGTTCCATTCGCAAGGAAATATAGCCGGGGTTTCCACTACGTCCCCAAACGATGTGTGCAGGGTTCCCGAGTCACCAAACGGGCGACTCGGTGCGTCGGGCCACTTTCCTACTACATCACAACCCACTCCTAGGGTCAGCGCTGCGCACGGCCTCTAGCATACTACAAACACAAGAAACTACTTGCAACTCTTGGACAGAGATCAAGGCGGTTAATAAGTCGAGAGTGGCACTAAAGCATTCGAATGTGTGGTAGTAACTATCTTCGATCACAAACAAAGAACTCAGTTCCTGAGGATGGCTTTAATGAGACAACCCACCATGTACTCCTACATGGCCTCTCACCACTACCTTTACCAAATCGTGTTCACACACTTAGCTCTCAACGGTAGGGCATGATGACCACATTCCAATTCATCCTCGATGAATCAGACCTAACACAACTCCTGGCAATAGCAGGCATGATGACAAGCATGAATGAATAGGCACATCATGGCTCAAACAACTCCTACTAATGCTAGTGGGTTTCAACTATTTACTGTGGCAAGGACAGGTCATGCAAAGGAATGGGTTCAACTACCGCAATATGTAACAATTGAATCATGGTTGTCCTAATGTAGTTAAAGAGAGCGGTATCGAGAGAGTGTGATTATATCAACATGTTCAATGGGGGTTTTGCTTACCTGACACTTCTAAAGATAGTATAGCTCTTCACCGGTGTCATCGATAACAACGCCAGAATAATGTCCACTGAGAGGGAACAACACCAACAAATAGAGAAGGAACTCAATCAATGCAATGCAACAATAGGATGCATGATGATGACAAGGCAACATGATGTGATTTGGGCTAATGCAGCTACCAACAATTTAAATGGAGTTAGTTTGAATACAAGATTCAAATTCAAACTCCATATGTGATTATTCAAATGCCATTTAAGTGATTTGACCTCATCAGTAGGCATAAGTATCTCAAACATGCATCGAAATGCCATAAACAGATTCTTTAGATTTCTCTGATCATTTTCTAGATATAAATCTTTTCCATCTGAGTTATGGTTGAATTACTATGATTTTTTGAAGTTTAAGTCATTTTCTGGATTTTCCTAGATATTTAGAATTAAAACAAATCCAGTAAATGATTTACTACATCAGCATGACATCATGCTGATGTCAGCAGGTCAACGGAGCGGCCCAAGTCAAACTAACAAGTGGGTCTTGCGTGTCAAACTCTCAATGGCTAAACTAGCTTAATTAACCCAAAACTAAACTAATTAACAGGGGATTGGCCCACATGTCAATGAGTTAGGGAGGTCAAACCTCGGTCAAAAGAGGTTAACCCCGCCAGAGTTGCCCCACGGCTTGTCGCTGGCGAGGCCAGGACCAAACGGCCGGCGGGGAAGCGCTATGTGCAGCTGGACATGCGCCACATCCGGTGGTGCAAGTGGCTCGACGCGGGGTGGCCAAAAACGTTGCTGGCGAGCATCTAGGCGGCGGCCGGAGCTGTGGGTTTGTCATGGGCAGCGCTACAGGCATGGGAGGGGGAGGTGTTGGTGTGTACGAGCGTGTGAGGCCATTTTGAGCATGGTGGTGTACTCAGGTGGAAGCTCAAGTGGCTAAAGCTCACAACAGAGCTACCAGAGGCGACGGCGAGATCAGGGAAGCATTGAGGCCGACGAATGAAGGACGGTGGTGATGATGCAGAGGCGGCGATGGACACGACAGGGGCGGTGCTCCGCTACTCCTGGTGTAGCATGCATCGACAAGGAGAGGAAGCGTGGGATGGTGGGGCGTCTAAACATGCTGGCATGACGATGCAGGGTCATTGGCCACGCGATTAACAAACGATGATGACGGTAGCCTCTCGGTAGTGCTCAAAATCGAGCTATGGAGGAGGGGAACATGGTGGAGGGAGCTTGGGTAGGAGGGGATAGTGAGGGGGGCTCGGGCGTCTCGAGACGTGGATCAGGTTGAGGGAGGGGCAAGCAGGAGGTGGCCAGGGGGAGCACGCGGTGGCACGCACCTCCTTGCCTGCCTGGCGGGAGGTAGAAGGTGACTGGCACTGGGCCAACATAGTTGTCGGATTCGGGGTTTCGCAGACCCTTCAGAGGTTCAAACTCTGGGTTGCGTGGGAAGAACTCGTCCTCCCCAGTATGCGTGCCCACTGATCCCATGGCCTAGCTCGACGAACCTAATGAACAAGAGACACAACAGTTTACCTAGGTTCGGGCCACCTTGCGGTGTGAAATCCTACTCCTGCTTTGTGGTGGATTGGCCTCGAGGGGCTGCGGACGAACTAGTACAAGGGTAGAACAACCTTCGGATGAGAGGTGTTCTTGTGCTCGATGAGCTAGTGGGTGAGGGAATGATCTCTCTTATTCGTCCCACTATAGTGGTGACTAAGTCCTATTTATAATGGCCTTGGTCCTCTTGCCAAATGCCAGGCGGGAAGGGATCCCACAACGGCCAAATTTGAAGGGAGACAACTAGTACATGCTATCCTAACAAAAGTAGTCTTCACCTGCAAAAGCTGCTTGTCGTGACATAGCAGTGGGCTCTGCGATGACCTCCATTGTGCCATCCTGGCGGTCTTGGTCTCGTTGCACCGGAACGGAAACCTTTAGCTGATTCCTTGGGACTGCGGCCGGCGCTTGCCTCCTTAGCACCAAAGAGGAAACTAGTACACTGCGCGCTGGCGCCCGCCTGGCCTTGATCATCATGGCTCATGTCATCCGAACCTCTCGAGGTGCACCTTGCATAGATATCTCCACTCCTTGGAGCCAGCCTGGGGAAGCCGGCCCCCAGGGAGGTCTTGGTGTCGTCCACCTTGCGAGGCTTGGCCCCTCGTGAGGGTCTTGAGTTGTCGATGTTGAAGCTAGGCCGCACCGGGCAGTCAACAGAGCCACGCCGTGGGCCGCAAGCAGGCAAGTCTAGGTACCCCCGTTACCAGAACACCGACAGTAGCCCCCGGGCCCAAGGTGCGCTCGAACTTGGTTTCGAGGTGAAGCCAAAGGGCAAGTGCGTTGCATCACGGGGCCTAACCGCCTGCGTCCTAGGTCGGCGCATGGCGATTGATAGGACGTGGGCGCCTCCGCTTCCCCATGCTGCCTCGACAACCATTCGACTTGACCAGACCCTACAACATGTAGAGAGACCATCATTGCGTGAGATCGTGGAGGCAGGTGGTTGGCCCTCATCTGGATATAAATGAGGGGAGGGTCAGAGTCCCCTTTGCTCATCTCCATCTTCTCACCACTCGCTCCTTCTTCTTCCTTATTGCCTCGCCATCTTGTCGTAGCACCCATGGCGCCGATGAGGAAGTTCTCCGCTACCGAGAAGGGGAAGGCCCCCAAGGAGGGGTGTAACACCCCGGATGTAACTTTCCCAATTTGTACTCCAACTCTTGCCGTTTCCGTCATTAAGTTATTTTATTTTCTCGGGTTCGGGTTTTTGTCTCCGTGTGTTGTTGTCATTGTCATGCATCTCATATCATGTCATCATGTGCATTGCTTTTGCATACGTGTTCATCTCATGCATTCGAGCATTTTCCCCGTTGTCCGTTTTGCATTCCGGCGCTTCGTTCTCCTCTGGTGGCCATTTCTAGCTTTCTTTCGTGCGTGGGGATTAAACATTTCCGGATTGGACCGAGACTTGCCATGCGGCCTTGGTTTACTACCGGTAGACCGCCTGTCAAGTTTCGTGTCAATTGGACTTCGTTTGATACTCCAACGGTTAACCGAGGGACCGAAAAGGCCTCGTGTGTGTTGCAGCCCAACACCCCTCCAATTTGGCCCAAAACCCACTAAACTCTGCTCCATGTCCTAGAGCGTTCGATCACGATCGCGTGGCCGAAAAGCGCACCTCATTTGGACTCTCCTAGCTCCCCCTATGCCTATATATACACCCCCATTCCAAATTCGCGGATCCCCTCTCGAAACCCTAAAAAAATCCTCTCCCCGCCGCACCGGACGTGTCCGGATCTCTCCCGCCGCTGCCCGCAGCCAGTGGCTCGCTGCCACGTGGCCGCCGCCGTCTGCCTCCCGCCGTGGCGCGCTCGGCCTGGGGAGATCCCCCGAGGGCCCGAGCCACCTGCGTCGCCTCCTATCGCGAGCCGCCGCCGTCTTCATCGAGCCCGGCCGTCCCGCCGCCGTGCGCCATCTCCGGTGGCCGGCGCCGCCGCACCGCACCACCGCGGCCGCCCCTCGCCGCCACTGGCCGCCGCCGCCCCGGTCGCCCACCGCCGCCTCGTTCCCCGAGCTCCGGCCACCGCCTCCACTTCTCCGGCCGGATCCCACCCCGACCTCGCCGGCCGCCTCCACTTCTCCGGCGGTGAACAGGAAATCTGGCCACCTCGATTTCCGCGCCGTCCAGATCTGGATCTGAGGATCCCCCGGTTGACTTTTGTCCCCCGAACCCTAATTTTTATGCATAATTTGACATGTGATATCGCCGCATCCGTAGCTCCAATTTGGACATATTGTATATCAAAATTTTCGTCTCGATGTGTACATCATTTCATTCCATTGCATCATTTTCATTTGAGCTCATCTGGATGCCTGAAATGCAGTTAGAATGAGGCTTCGTGAGTTATTTGTCAGATCTGCTAGTTCATCTTAGACTTTTGTCATTTTTGCCATGATTAATGTGTGCATGTTATGCCCGTGAGTTCTTCATATGTTTTGTTAAGGGTTTGTCATCTTTCCAGAGGTGCAACCCATGTATTTTTAGGATGTGTGTGGTGACTTGTGCAAGCTTGCAAAGTGGTGCACTTGCTAATTCTGTTTTCAGGGACTTAGTGATTTCACTAAGTCCTGGGATTGTTTAGTTCACGATGCCATATGTTCTTGTTGTTTCCTAGTGATCCGTGCCTCTTTTGAGCGTGATCAGTAAGGGAGTTTTGTTAATGTTGTTATGCTATATCCATCCGTGTCTTTGTTTGCAATTATGGAGCAACCTAGCTAGAGTCAATCGAGCTCTACTTTTGCTTCGTTGTGAATCTGGGCAGATCGTCAACTTGTTTGCGATTTTGCCGTTGTTATTGCAGTTGATCCGTGCATGCTATGCCATTGTTCTTGCCATTTATAGCTTGTATTTTGTGCCTTCTTTATGGGTGTATGCTTGCCTTGCCATGACTTGCACCATAGTGAGTGCATCGAGCTTGTAACCATGCCTTCGTGAGTTATATTTCAGCATGTCCCAGTTTTCACTAAGTCTGAAAACTGATTTTGTTTTTGCTATGTTCGTGTGCTTGCAATTGTATTTTGTGATCCCTTTTGGCTCAAGGTCACTAAGGGACTTTTGTTAAGCTTGTTGAGTAGCTCCATGCCATGTCTTTCTTTGTCATGTTCAGGTCCTGTAGCATGTTGTCTTGTTGCTCCGAAGAGGGCTATATGATATGAAATTCCAGACAAGTGTTTATTTCACTAAGTCTGAGATCTGTTTTACCATTTGCGTTTTTTCCATGCTTGTTTGAACCTCCTAATGGATGAATTGGCCGTAGCTCAGTCCTAGACTTTTGTTAAGCATCTTGTATGCATCCCTGCCATGTATTTTGTTGTCATGTTTGGTTGCTGTAGCATGTTCATCTCATTGCATTTAGATGCCTACTTGCTGTAAATCGCAGACCGGTGTCATATTTGAATCGCTTGCCATTTCCAAACCATAACTCCGATTCCGGCGATCTTTATATCGTTTTCAAGCGATTTCACCTCATCTTTCCAGTGGCACCCTTGGAATTCCAAGTTGAGGCTAGGTACATGCATTTCCTGTCATATCTTGCATTTTGCATCCCGCATCGCATCCCGCATAGCATATCATCATTTCATCATGTTGTTTGATCTTGCACGTGGTTGATTGTATCCTTGTTGCTTGTTTGTCTTGTTTGGGTATAGCCGGGAGACGAGTTCGCTAACGAGGAGCCCGTTGAGTTTGCTTTTGAGGATCCAGTCAACTCTGACAACTGTGCAGGCAAGATTATCATACCCTCGAAATCACTACTATCTTTGCTATGCTAGCTTGCTCGCTTTTTTGCTATGCCATTGCTACGATGCCTACCACTTGCTTGCAAGCCTCCCAAATTGCCATGTCAAACCTCTAACCAACCATTGTCCTAGCAAACCGTTGATTGGCTATGTTACCGCTTTGTTCAGCCCCTCTTATAGCGTTGCTAGTTGCAGGTGAAGATTGGAGGCCGTTCCTTGTTGGAACATCTTTTATTTAATTGTTGGGATATCATTATATTGCCATGTTATCTTAAATGCATCTATATACTTGGTAAAGGGTGGAAGGCTCGGCCTCTCGCCTAGTGTTTTGTTCCACTCTTGCCGCCCTAGTTTCCGTCATATCGGTGTTATGTTCCCGGATTTTGCGTTCCTTACGCGGTTGGGTTATAATGGGAACCCCTTGATAGTTCGCCTTGATTAAAGCTTTTCCAGCAATGCCCAACCTTGGTTTTACCATTCGCCACCTAGCCTCTTTTTCCCTTGGGTTACCGGAGCCCAAGGGTCATCTTATTTTAATCCCCCCCCGGGCCAGTGCAGTGTTGGTCCGAACTGAGCTGCCTGCCGGGCCACCTCGGGGAAACTTGAGGGTTGGTTTTACTCGTAGATAGTCTCATCTGAGTGTGCCCTGAGAATGAGATATGTGCAGCTCCTATCGGGATTTGTCGGCACATTCGGGCGGTGTTGCTAGTCTTGTTTTAACCTGTCGAAGTGTCTTGAGTTACCGAGATACCGAGTCTGATCGGAACATCTTGGGAGGAGGTCTATTCCTTCGTTGTTCGTGAGAGCTTGTCATGGGCTAAGCTGGGACTCCCCTGCAGAGATTGAACTTTCAAAATCCGTTCCCGCGGTTATGGGCAGATGGGAATTTGTTAATTTCCGGTTGTAGATAACTTGAACCTTAATTTAATTAAAATGAATCAAACGAGTGTGTTACCGTGATGGCCTCTTCTCGGCGGAGTCCGGGAAGTGGACACGGTGTTGGAGTAATTTTTGCGCAGGTTGTTCTCTAGTTTCTCGCTCGTGCTTTGCCTCCTCTTCTCGCTCTCTTTTGCGAATAAGTTAGCCACCATACTTGCTAGTCGCTTGCTGCCGCTCCACTCTTATTCACCTTGCCATACCCATAAGCTTGAATAGTCTTGATCGCGAGGGTGCGAGATTGCTGAGTCCCTGTGGCTCACAGATTACTATTACACCAGATGCAGGGCCTGATGATTTCGCTCCAAGAGACGCATATGAGCTCAAGTGGGAGTTCGACGAAGACTCTCAACGATACTATGTTTCCTTTCCCGATGATCAGTAGTGGTGCCCAGTTGGGGGCGATTGGGACCGTGTCGCATGTTGGGTTCTCTTTTATTTTGGCGCCGTAGTCGGGCCATGAGTGTTGGTTGATGTAATGTTATTTATGTACTTGATTGACGTGGCGAGTTTAAGCCAACTATGTTATCTCCCTTTTATTATTCATATTACATGGGATGTTTGTGAAGATTGCCTAACTTGCGACATATGTCTTCAATTCGATTATGTCTCTAAGTCGTGCCTCGACACGTGGGAGCTATAGTCGCATCGAGGGTGTTACAAGTTGGTATCAGAGCCTTCCCCGACCTTAGGAGCCCCATTGCTTGATCGTATCTGGCCGCCGAGTTGTGTCTAGAAAAATGTTTTGAGTCATTTAGGAATTATATATCGGAGAGTTTAGGAATTCTTTTTATTTCCCAGTCTCCTCATCGCTCTGGTAAGGCATCCTGACGTAGAGTTTTGACTCTTCTCTTCTCAAATTTCACTAAATTTTTTTTAGGATCACGCGGGTATCTTGGAATCGTTCCGATGGTTTTATGATGAGAACATTGACTTGGTGCCTCCTGTCAGGGGTTTAGTGGAAGTGTCCCGGGGAGTTGAGCTCTGAGGTGTTGTCACCATAATTTTATCGTTGCAGTTCTAGAATACCTGAGTCTAGTACACCGACATCGAAAATCTCTTTTATGCAGTTTGTTGGTGAGATAACCTCGACGCCACCCAGTACTGGGGCGGGAGTTCGGGAGTATCGCCATAACTTGTATAACGGATGCTTTTCGAAGGTTGAGGTAGATGGTTTCCGAAGGTTTCTTGGTTATGTGTTGAAGGATGGATACAGCTGGATGTAGGATTTGCTAGTTTGGATGAGATATTATGCTTCCCCTATATCCCCAACACCTGATTGCATAACCGGAAAGGTTCGGGAGTTTCATAGGTGGGAATTCTAGTAGCTCTAGTTCTTCTTCCACGGATATTGGTTTGAGATTGGGATTTCTTACCGATTATTCGTTCTTGATCTGTACCTTGTTGAATTATTTCTCTACCTTAACTCTACGTGGCTTCTCAATTTATGGATATGTGACCATTTCAAGAGGAATGCATTCGTTAATTTTGTTCGAATGTGAAGACTATATGTTGCAATTTTCATTCCGTTGGATTCAGCTTCAATATTTATCTGTCAATGTGCTAATGGTGGTCAACCTCTTCAGGATGGCTCCTCCAACGCGCACGACTCCGAATCCTGATCCGCCACCACCTCCACCTCCTCCGGAGGCATGGCAAGCTGTGATGGCCACAACCAATGCAAACACACAGTTGATCATGCAAATTCTTCAAGAGCGCAATCAAGGCAGTCAAGGGAATCAAGGCAGCAATCAGAGTCACTTTGCTACACTCAACCAGTTCCTTGCTAATGGGCCAAAGACTTTCAGCAATTGTGTTGAGGCAACCGATGCTGACGATTGGCTTGTGGATCTGTGTAAGCATTTCGAGTGCAGTAACGTCAGGCCTGAGGACTTTGTCAAGTTCGCTTCCTTCCAACTCAAAGATCAAGCTGCAGAATGGTTCCAGCAATACAAGGACTCTAGAGGTGGACGTGTTATCACTTGGGATGATTTCCGTCGAGATTTCCGAGCTCATCATATTCCCCAGAGCGTGGTCGAAAGCAAGCATGAGGAATTCCGCAATCTGAAGCAAGGCTCTTTGTCTGTCTATGAGAAGATATACAGCTCACTTTTGTTCTCTTTGAGCCCTTGAGATACGATGAGTTCTACAACACGGAACTGAAGCAAGAGGCTGCTCAGTTGAGGTGTGATGCTTCCAAGAAGCGAGTCAGAGATGTTACTCCTTCTTCCTCTACTCAAGTGGCCAAGCAGCAGAAGTTTTGGCTTCCTCCTCCTCCGTTCCGTCAGCCGTATCAGCAGAAGAGCAAAGGTGGCAGTGGTTCTTCCCACCCACCCAACCCTGGCTTTCAGAACAAGACTTCGTCTCAAGCTCCAAGATCAAGTGCTCCGTATCACCGTCCGCTTTCAAAGGTCACGTGCAACAAGTGCCAACAGAAGGGTCACTATGCCAACAAGTGTCTCAACCAGAGGCGTCTTCCTCCTCCTCCTCCTGTCAGATCGACAGGTACAGCTGTGGTCAAGCATAACCCCAAGCATGCCAAGGTCAATTTGATGAATGCAGCTCAGGCAGAGGACTCGTCAGATGTGATCATGGGTAACCTTCCTGTTAATGATATTCCCGCAAAAGTACTTTTTGACTCTGGTGCATCGCATTCCTTCATGTCATTCCCATTTGCATCGGAGAACAATTTTAGTACTAAGGCTTTACCTAGAGCTATGCAAGTCGTCTCTCTAGCTCAGCGTCTGAGTTCTAGTTTGATGGTTCCGGATATTTCTATCTTGATGGGTGATTTCAAGTTTCTGGCTTCTCCAATGGTTCTTGGTAACTCGGATATTGATCTTATTCTCGGGATGGATTGGCTTTCTTGGCACAAGGCTCAGCTTGATTGTGCAGCCAGGCAGATTCAATTGACTCATTCGTCGGAGGATGTAATTGTCTTTGCCGCTCAGGATAATTCCATCCGTCTGTTTTCTCTCAATGAGAAGGGTGAATTGGATGCCATCTCTCAAATTCCAGTCGTTTGCGAATATCAAGACATCTTTCCAGAAGAGCTCCCAGGAATGCCTCCGCACCGGCCAGTTGAATTCGTTAGTGATCTTGAGCCTGGCACGGAACCTGTGTGCAAACGTCCTTATAATCTCGGACCTGAAGAGTTGAAAGAGCTGAAGAAGCAACTCGATATGCAAGAGAAAATGGGTCTTATCCAGCCTAGTTCTTCTCCGTGGGGTTGTGGTGTTCTTTTTGTGAAGAAGAAGAAGGATGGAACGGACCGACTTTGTGTTGATTACCGTCCAGTGAATAAGAAGACCATCAAGAACAAATACCCACTTCCCAACATCAATGAGATGTTCGAACAACTCAAAGGTGCCCAAGTATTCTCCAATATTGATCTTCGTATGGGTTATCACCAGATTCGCATTCGTGAAGAAGATATTCCCAAGACAACATTCAGAACAAGCTTTGGTTCATATGAATACACTGTCATGTCTTTTGGTCTCACCAACGCTCCTCCGACGTTCTCTCGCATGATGAATTTCATCTTCAACGCCTACACCAATGACTTCGTTTTGGTCTATCTCGACGACATTCTGGTTTTCTCCAAGAATAAGGAAGATCATGCCAAGCACTTGCATTTGGTTCTTGATAAGCTCAGAGAACATCAGTTCTATGCCAAGTTCTCCAAGTGTGAATTTTGGCTTGATGAGGTTCTTTATCTTGGTCATATCATCTCTGCCAAGGGCATTGCCGTGAATCCTGAGAAGGTGTCTGCAATTGTGAATTGGGAACCTCCTTAGAACGTGAAGCAACTCCGCAGTTTTCTCGGTCTCGCAAGCTATTGCCGAAGATTCGTTGAAAACTTTTCTAAGATCGTGAAGCCTCTCTCAAATCTTCTTCAGAAGCACGTCAAGTACGTTTGGTCTCCGGAGTGTGATGTTGCTTTCAACACTTTGAAAGAGAAATTGATCACTGCTCCAGTTCTGACTCCGCCTGATGAATCCAAACCGTACGAGGTCTTTTGTGATGCCTCTCTCCAAGGTCTTGGCGCAGTATTGGTGCAAGAGAAGAAAGTTGTTGCTTATACATCTCGCCAGTTGAAGCCTAATGAGAAGAACTACCCCACTCATGATCTCAAGTTGGCGGCAGTTGTGCATGCTCTTTTGACTTGGAGACATCTTCTACTGGGAAGAAAAGTGGACATTTTCACTGATCACAAGAGTCTCAAGTACATCTTCACTCAGCCTAATCTCAACCTCAGGCAAACTCGATGGGTCGAAATGATTCAAGAGTATAATCCAAGTATCGAGTATACTCCAGGTAAGGCCAATGTGATTGCTGACGCTTTGAACAGAAAGGCCTACTGCAACAGTCTGATTCTTAAGCCTTATCAACCCGAGCTTTATGAAGCTTTCCGCAAACTTAATCTGCAAGTTGTTCCTCAAGGTTTCCTCGCCAACCTTCATGTCTATCCTACCTTGGAAGACCAGATTCGCCAAGCCCAGCTTCTTGATGCTATGGTGAAAAAGGTGAAGATTGGGATTGCCAAGAGTCAGTCCAAGTACAAGTGCTACCGCCTTGATGACAATGACACTCTCTTCTTTGAGGATCGTATTGTTGTGCCCAAAGGTGACCTTCGTAAAGTGATCATGAATGAGGCTCACAATTCTCTCCTCTCCATCCACCCTGGGAGCACGAAGATGTATCAGGACCTTAAGCAAGCTTATTGGTGGACTCGAATGAAGCGCGAGATCGCTCAATTCGTGAATGAATGTGATGTCTGCAGAAGAGTGAAGGCAGAACACCAAAGGCCAGCTGGTCTCCTCCAACCTCTTGCCATTCCAGAATGGAAGTTTGACCACATTGAGATGGACTTCGTGACTGGGTTTCCAACGTCCAAGCGTGGCAATGATGCTATATTCGTTGTCATCGACAAACTCACCAAAGTGGCTCACTTTCTGCCTATCAAAGAGTCGATCACTGCAGCTCAATTGGCGGAACTCTATACCTCTCACATTGTCTCTCTGCACGGTATTCCTCAAGTGATCTCTTCAGACCGTGGCAGCATCTTTACCTCGAAGTTTTGGGATTCTTTTCAGAAGGCCATGGGCACCAACATCCGCTTCAGCACAGCTTTCCATCCTCAAACAAGCGGTCAAGTCGAGTGTGTCAACCAGATTCTTGAAGATATGCTCAGGGCTTGTGTGATCTCCTTCGTTATGAAGTGGGAGGATTGTCTTCCTTATGCTGAATTCTCCTACAACAACAGTTTTCAAGCAAGTTCGGGCAAGGCCCCTTTTGAAATTCTGTATGGCAGGAAGTACCGTACCCCTCTCAATTGGTCTGAAACCGGTGAGCGTTAGCTTTTGGGTAATGACTTAATCACAGAAGCAGAAGAAATGTGCAAAGTCATTCGAGATAACCTCAAAGCAGCCCAATCCCGTCAGAAGAGCTACTATGATAGTAAGCACCGTGATTTGGCTTTCAAGATCGGAGATCATGTTTACCTCCATGTCTCTCCTATGAAAGGTACTCGTCGCTTCGGTATCAAAGGGAAGCTTGCCCCTAGATACGTGGGACCTTTCAAGATTGTCAGCAAGAGAGGCGACCTTGCTTATCAACTCGAGCTTCCTTCAAACTTTGCAAATGTTCATGACGTGTTTCATGTCTCTCAGCTTCGAAAGTGCTTCAAGACTCCTGACCGCACCGTCAACTTCGAGGACATTGAGCTCCAGGAAGATCTCTCTTATCGTGAGCACCCAGTTGCTATTCTTGAAGAGACTGAACGCAAGACTCGCAACAAGTCAATCAAATTTCTCAAAGTCAAGTGGTCACCCATTCCGACCGTGAAGCTACCTGGGAACGCGAGGATCACCTCCGTTCTGAGTACCCGGCATTCTTTCAGTCCTAGATCTCGGGACGAGATCCTTTCGTAGTGGTGGAGTGTTGTAACACCCCGGATGTAACTTTCCCAATTTGTACTCCAACTCTTGCCGTTTCCGGCGTTAAGTTATTTTATTTTCTCGGGTTCGGGTTTTTGTCTCCGTGTGTTGTTTTCGTTGTCATGCATCTCATATCATGTCATCATGTGCATTGATTTTGCAAATGTGTTCATCTCATGCATTCGAGCATTTTCCCCGTTGTCCGTTTTGCATTCCGACGCTTCGTTCTCCTCCAGTGGCCATTTATAGCTTTCTTTCGTGTGTGGGGATTAAACATTTCCGGATTGGACCGAGACTTGCCATGCGGCCTTGGTTTACTACTGGTAGACCACCTGTCAAGTTTCGTGTCATTTGGACTTCATTTGATACTCCAACGGTTAACCGAGGGACCGAAAAGGCCTCGTGTGTGTTGCAGCCCAACACCGCTCCAATTTGGCCCAAAACCCACCAAACTTTGCTCCATGTCCTAGAGCGTTCGATCACGATCGCGTGGCTGAAAACCGCACCTCATTTGGACTATCCTAGCTCCCCCTATGCCTATATATACACCCCACATTCCAAATTCGCGGATCCCCTCTCGAAACCCTAAAAAAAATCCTCTCCCCGCCGCACCGGACATGTCCGGACGAGCCGGACAATGTCCAGATCTCTCCCGCCGCCGCCCGCAGCCAGTGGCTCGCCGCCACGTGGCCGCCGCCGTCCGCCTCCCGCCGCGGCCTGCTCCAGGGAGAGCCCCC